>NC_037671.1:51674024-51939285 GCF_003255815.1 Theropithecus gelada
AGCTGCATCCATGTCCCTACAAAGGACACAAACTCATCCATTTTTATGGCTGCATAGTATTCCATGGTGTGTATGTACCACATTTTCTTAATCCAGTCTATCACTGATGGACATTTGGGTTGATTCCAAGTCTTTGCTATTGTGAATAGTGCTGCAATAAACATACGTGTGCATGTGTCTTTATAGCAGCATGATTTATAATCCTTTGGGTATATACCCAGTAATGGGATGGCTGGGTCATATGGTAATTCTAGTTCTAGATCCTTGAGGAATCGCCACACTGTTTTCCATAATGGTTGAACTAGTTTACAATCCCACCAACAGTGTAAAAGTGTTCCTATTTCTCCACATCCTCTCCAGCACCTGTTGTTTCCTGACTTTTTAATGATTGCCATTCTAACTGGTGTGAGATGGTATCTCATTGTGGTTTTGATTTGCATTTCGATGAGACACTTTTCTATTTTATAACCAATACTTTAAAATGTGTAAACACTAGTGCATCTGGCCTAGAAAGAAATGAGGTTCTGAAATTCATGTATACATACGTTCCCTGGACATCAGTGCCTCAAAGATCATACTAATACTGCCAGGGACACAGGACATTGTGCCAGAGCATTAAAATAGTGACTCATGGTCAGTCCTTCCACTCTCACTCTTGGCACCATAAAATCCCTCATACAAAAGAATGACTGGCATGAACAACTCAGAGGGTTTTCTCTGAGTATTTCATAAATTATCCATCAAATATCCAGATCAAGTCTAATAAACTTATTTTATGGCAACTGCATATTACATCTGAGTACAGTATTTGCTCACCTCAGTCTGCTGACATTTCATGTCTGTTCATCAGCTTCAATTCATAAAATAAATCTCACATAAGACTAAATTAGTTTAGGTGGGCCCTAAATTACCAACAAGTGTCTCCCAATAACATACTCATCTGAATCCAATATCAAAGAAGCTGCATGTTTCCTACTCAATTTACCAAAAAGCACATCACACAACACCTTTAGTTTATTTATATAAAATCTCAACCAACATTTTAAATCTTATATAATTACAAAGAAGGCAAAATGGTATAGTGGAGAGAAGAAGTTTTAGATCAGATAGACCCGAGTCTTCCAAATACAAAGTCTGTATTTTGTGTGCTGGGGTGAGAAAGTTTTTCAACTTCTCTCATGCCAGTTTCTACAACTACAAAATGGTGATAATGAAAACATACCTCTTTAAGTGGTTGTGAATGTTAAATGGGATTATGAATAAAACAGACCTGACTACATGCTCAATGAATGTTGGTTCCCTTACAGTCCCCTCAGATGGGTACCTGCTGTCCTCTACATCAACGATGATTAGTCATGTTGACAGTGTGCACCCTTGATACGATTTGATGAAAATGGTCTTCAGCTCTGGTGCTCCTCCCCAAAATATGTAACCCCCATTTAATCATGAGGAAAACATCAGAGAAATCTCAGTTGAGGAACATTCTAAAAGATATCTGTATGGTAGTCCTCAAAGGTGTCAAGCTCCTCAAAAATAAGGAAAGTCCAAGAAAATCTCATAGCCAAAAGGAGCCTAAAGAGACAAGGGTATTATGTAAAAACAGAGGAAATGTGAATAGAACATAGATTTTAGTTAATCATTATATATCAACATTGGTCCGTTAATTGTAACAAATGTACCGTACTAATGTAAGGTGTTAACAATAGGGGAAATAGGAGAACTCTCTGTACCACCATTTCAATTTTCCTATAATCTAAGACATAAAATAAAAATTGTACTTAAAATGTCCTTTGCGGCAGCATGGATGCAGCTGGAGGCCATTATCCTCAGTGAATTAATTCAGGAACAGACCAAATATCTAAAGCTCTCACTTGTATATGGGAGCTAAGCATTCCATCATTGCAAGCTAAGCATCCCAAGCTAAGCAACCCTTACACATGGTTGTAAGAGGGAACAACAGACATTGGGGCCTTTGATGAGGGAGGGTTGGACGAGGGTGAAGATCAAAAAACTACCTAACTGGTATATTGATGGCTACCAAGGTGAAAAAATCATTTGTACACCAAACCTCAGTGACATGCAATTTACCCATGTGACAAACCTACACATGTACCACCTGAACCTAAAATAAAAATTGAATAAATAAATAAATAAGAAACCTGCAAGTTTAAAACAATGGGTTAAGCAATTCTTGTCGAGTCACTTCCCTTCTCAACCAAACTGCTGCTTCTTTCCTCCTTTTTCTTTCTCCAAACTTAAGTGCTCAGAGTATTGCACTTTGGAAGACATAGGATTAAAATATGATTTTCCTATGGCCCATGGACAAGAATCCAAGAAGGAAGGGCATGCTAAGTTCACACAAAAGAAGAGGCAGGGTGTCCATTAGGGAGGATCAGTGTTCAGCAAAGCTCTAAATAGCTACCATAACATGTGCAAGGTACTGAAATAGGTACTTGACATATGTTATCTTGTTATGTTTGTTCTTCCAGCACATATGTTGATATAGATATTGTTATCATAATTTGCAGATGACACTTAGTTTATCATGATCGCACAGCTAGCAGGAATCAGGGTTAAGTTCCATACTCCAAATTCCAGGGTCTTAAACACTGTTTATACTGCCCCCCAAAATCAGAGGAAAATTATAAACTTGTCCTCAGTGGACTTCCATTTCCATTTTTATGTATGTCCCCATCTTTAGGTGTCTAGCAACAACAGATGCCCCCTAAGCCACACAGCCATGCCTCCTATTTTCTTCAGGAAAATGTGAGTGAGAGAGTATGAAAAGGAGAAAGGGAAAGGGGAAAGTAAAATAACTAAAATTCGCTGAGCAACTACTATACACCAAGACATTTACTAGGTACTTTACCCACTTTAATTAATTAAGCCTTCACGAGCTCTTTCTTCATGAGAACACAATGACTATTTTGAGGCACATTATTAGTGCTTTTACCATAGCTGTCATGAAGGAAAATTTCTTTTTTAAATTTTCTTATTTTTAGAGATTCAGGAGGTACATGTGCACTTTTGTTACATGAATATATTGAGTAGCAGTGAGGTCTGATCTATTAATGCAACCATCGCCCAATAGTGTACATTGTATCTATTAAGCAATTTCCCATTCCTCACCCCCTTCCCACCCTCCCACCATTCCAAGACTCCAATATCTGTTATTCCACTCTATATGTTCATGTGTATACATTATTTAGCTCCTATTTATAAATGAGAACATGTGGTATCTGACTGTATGTTTCTGAGTTGTTTCACTTAAGATAATGGCTTCCAGTTCCATCTGTGTTGCTGCAAAGATGTATTTTCATTCTTTTTTATGGCTGGGTAGCATTCTATTATATACATATAATGTTCATGTATTTATATTTTATATATATATATACATTCAGCACTAAATAGTGAAATATATAGTATTCCATGATATATATAGTGTATCACCATATATATAGTGTGTGTATACACACACACACCCCACATTTTCTCTATGTAGTCATCTGTTGATGGACCCTTAGGTTAATTTCACATCTTTGATGTTGTAAATAGGGCTATGATAAGCATATCAGTGTATCAGTGTAGATATCTTTTTAATGTAACGAGTTTTTTCCCTTTGGGCAGATACCCAGTAGTGGGATTGCTATATTGAATGGTAGTTCTGGTTTTATATTTTTGAAAACTCTCCATACTGTTTTTGATAGAGGTTGTACTAATTTACATTCATACCAACAGTGGCCAAGAAATAATAGTATTTCTTGACTTTTTAATAAAGGCCATTCAGACTGGTTTAAGATAATATCATATTATGGTTTTAATTTACATTTCTTTGGTGATCAGTGATGTTGGCTATTTTTTCACATGCTTATTGACCATTTTTATGTACTCTTAAAAATTTTTCTATTCGTGTGTTTTGTTCACTTTTTAATGGTGTTGTTTTTTTCTTGTTAACTTACTTGAGTTCCTTGTAGATTCTTGATATTAGTCCTTTGTCAGATGCATAGTTTGCAAATATTTTCTCTCATAGTATAGCTCCTCCTATTAGCTTAAACATGAACTTGGCTCTGTTTGCAAAAAAAAAATTTTTAAGTAACCTTAAAAGGGTTTGCACAGTCTCCCACTTCGCTATTCTGTGCCTCGGGATGTGACAATGCTTATAAATCCCACAATTTGTTCTCAGAGGGTGTCTCGATCAACGTCTCTCAGCTGCCACTGGCACACTCCTGGCTCATTCATGACCCCATTCCCCTATTCCAGCTTGTTGACTAAATGCTTATCTGATGTCTCCCCACAAAAGTTCAGAAACATTTTCTCAGTTAAATATTTACTTGATCATTTTAAATTAATTTCCAAGAAAAATGTGGGATTTAATTTAAAATGTAAGAGTACCTTTATCTTGTCTTTTCCCTGTAATCAAAGAGTGAGCTCATCCACTTGAATAGCACACTTGGAGACAGACTGAATGTTAAGTAACATTATCCTGTCACAAATAAGTAACGTGTCCAATTATCAGTGATGCCTCTCCCTCAGTAGAGTGCAAGCTGAAGGGTAACCAGGAGAGATCCTCGGTTCCAGGGCTGGTACTTTTGTGACCTAAACTCAAAAGCTAATTCTGCTTGGCACAATGTAGAGTTTCCTGCTCCCTCCCTGCTGCTGTAGAAAGGCAGGGTTGTGTTAAATCATGGTGCTTAAGGTAATCAATTCACAAGCATGGATGAGCACCTCAATTCTGGGGAGCTCTCACTGTGCTGGAAGAGCTAGGGTTTGGCACTTAACCTCCTTCTGACTCAGCTTCCAAATTCCATGCAGGGAGTTGTGAGGCCTTTACTCTTACTTTGTCAGTACACTTGTGTGCATGTGTCAACAGTAGAAGGATGGTATGAACAGGAAAATTTAATACAGAAGCATGGGAACGGAGCAGGGGGAAAAGTGACCTCTGACTTTCCTGAGGTGGGCTGTTACCATGTTCACCCAGCAGGAGGCACTGGCTTTAAGAAGAAAAATAGAGAAGGAGGCGCTTTAGTACTTAAAATATATCACACCAAAAATCACCCAACGTGCTCCCAAAGGCATCTGTAACTTAGGTAGTAAACCTCTGGCCTTGCCTACATTGTTAGCCCAGAGACACCAAAGAGGCTGCACATCAAAGTGAAAATGCAAAGCTGGGCATGATTCAATTTACTTTATAAAATAAAAAATCCTGCTGCCCTTTCATGAAATTATACTGTGTGCTTATAAATATGAATGTAAATATATAACACAAAACATGAATGTTTGTATGGAATGTTGTAATGAACATTTGTCATTTTTGGATGTCTAGTAAATAAACATTTTTCCTGTTTGAGGAGAAACCTAAATCCTAAAGTAAAGGTGAGACTCAGACTCCATTTCTTACTACCTACAAAACAAGAAAGATTGTCTTCTCCAGCCCTCTGGCAGCTAGCACTGGGTGTCAGGCATAAAATCAACCAATAGATGCCCCAACTGAGATTTTGAACATTGGAACCTTCAAACCTTGAGAGAATGATACGCGTTTGGAGAAAATTAAGACTTTAATAAAACACCAACAGAATCAGTCACAATATATAAAAAAATTTTACACCATGAACAAGTAGTTTAACATTTGAAAGTAAGTATAATACATCATATCAGTAAAATAAAGAACAAAATCCACATGATCATCTAACTAGATTCAGGAAGAAAAGCATTTTACACAATCTAAAATCCCTTCATGACAAAACACTCAATAAACTAGGAATAGTACACAACATTCTCAACCTGATAAATAGCACCGTATAAACTAAGCTAACATCATACTTGTGGAGAAAGACTGAATGCTTTTCCCTAAGACTAGGAAGAAGAAAAAAGTGTTTATTCTTGCCACTTTTATTCAACATTGTATTGGCGGTCCTAGTCAGTATAATTTGCAAGATAATGAAAGGCAACCAGATTGAAAAGGAATGACTAAAATTATCTCCATTTTCAAGTATCATTGTCTTTCATATAGAAAATCCAGAAAAATCACTTAAAAATTCATTTGAATGAATACATTCATTCAGCAAGTTTGTGGACTACAAGAAGTTTTATTTCGATACACGAGCAATGGACAATCTGAAAATGAATTAAGAAAATAATTGACTTACAATAACATCAGAAAGAATTAAACAGCAAGGAATACATTTAATATAAGGGCAAAATATACACCCTAAAAACTACAGAAACATTGTTGAAATAAATAAAGGGAAAAATTAGTGTTTACTCAGAGCAGCTATGATCAAGTTGAGACTCAAGCAACAGCAGAGGGTCTAAGGGTAAGATGCTGGTGGCTATGGGGACTGATGTCCTGGAAACCACATCCAGTGACAATGGAGCCAGCATCAGCATCAGAAAACTTTTCACAGGATGAAATTTTGGCTGTGACATCGTTCCAAATTTTGGTTCACCTCCAAGTCTCTCTCTTCAGCCTTCCCTTAAGTTCAGAAAACTATGTATTGTCCTGTCAATAAATTCCATTGAGTCAGTGTTGTTTTGCTTTGTGTTTTGTAACCCAGACCCGGATCTGTATAGGTATCGCTGCTCAGTTTTCTCCTTTTTCTAATGATTTTGCTTATTTCCATTTTATTAGAAAAGGAAAAGTTATTATAATTTCCAAAAAAATATTTTTATCAATTTATATGTACCCATTGGTTTCCAAATTTTTTTTTTTTTTTTTTTTTTTTTTCCTGAGACGGAGTCTCGCGCTGTCGCCCAGGCTGGAGTGCAGTGGCCGGATCTCAGCTCACTGCAAGCTCCGCCTCCCGGGTTCACGCCATTCTCCGGCCTCAGCCTCCCGAGTAGCTGGGACTACAGGCGCTGCCACCTCGCCCGCTATTTTTTGTATTTCTTAGTAGAGACGGGGTTTCACCGTGTTAGCCAGGATGGTCTCGATCTCCTGACCTCGTGATCCGCCCATCTCGGCCTCCCAAAGTGCTGGGATTACAGGCTTGAGCCACCGCGCCCGGCCGGTTTCCAAATGTTTAACTCATTTCCACAATAAACTTATAATTTAGTAATAACTTTGTGAAGTACATATTATGAACCCTATTTCAGTATGTGAGAAAATTCATGTTAAAAGAGGTTACATGATTCCTTAAAAGGGGGTAGACTCCAGATGGAAATCCAGATCTACTGAGTATAGATCCCAGGCAGTATCTACTGTACTAAGCTGTTTCCTTGATTTTTCTGGCCTCAGAGCACAGAAAGCATATTAGATTGCCTAACTCCACACTGTTTTTTTGTAGCTGCTGCACCATTTTACATTCTCACCAACAATGTGCAAGGGTTCCAATTTCTTCACATCCTCACTAACACTTATCTATCTATATATATGACATTCTAACAGGTATGAATAATATCTCATTATAATTTTATATTAATTGTTCTAACGATTAATAATGTTGAGCATCTCATATACCTGTTGGCTGTTTGTATGTCAATAGGAGAAATTTCTGTTCCAGTCCTTGCCTATTTTTTTATTCTTTTGTGTTTATAATCCTTGCCTATCATTTAGATAGATAGATTATAATATAATATATATATGGCATTTAGTGACAGGAATTCCTTACATTTCCTTACATATTTTGGAAATTAAACCCTTATCAGATAAGTAGTTCGCAGATATTTTCCTTTTGATTTCCTTACAGCTATCACAGCTTTTCTGAAAATCCAGGAGTGCCGTCATGTACTTCTGATGCTGACCTCTCCTGGCCATTTGTGGTATAGCAGCTCCTTCAACGTAGCACACAATATTGAGGCAGCTGTCAGCTGTTCACTGTTACAGATGAGCTGAAATGACCAGAGGCGCCTGAGAGGCTAACACTGCTGGGATGCACTGCCAATAATTCCAAATTCCCTTTACACAACTCTTGCCGTTATCCAAATCCAAGTTTGTAATAGGTAGAGACTCCTACGAGCTCTCTCGCTACTCAGCATGAGGCAACAGATTCCTCTGTTGTTAGACTCATTAGATTTGAATTCTTATTCTCATCTATGTTTCCTGGTTTCACACCTTTCTTTGCCTAATTTAACAATGTGCCTCGCTTTGATAATTGTGTCTCCACACTGGATAATAAGAATATTAAATTTGTTAGCAATATCAATTCAGAGAGAAGAAAAGCTGAACCCTTTCACATCTGAAATTCCATTTTTCACTTTAGGAGTAAGGAACTCTGTCCTTATATTGAAATGATACTCCAGCTGCAGTTGAAAACAGAGCCTTTGTTTTGGTCGGGTACCCTGGGCAATCACTACACTACTAAGAAATTTCATGGGTCATACATTTTTTTAAGCCACTGACAACCAGGCCAGTCCAATTACTTGATAAGTGCATTTGTCAGTCATTCAAGCTCTATTTTCTCTTCATGCTAAGAGTTAATTGCTGGATAGGATATAATCAGAAAGCACAGTTTTAACATGAAGATTTATCCAACTGGTAAAATGTATTTGTACCATTTATATTACGGTTGTAGCCTGATAAACAATTTTAGATGGATTAATTGGGTGACACCGGTTCTTAATAATAAGCTTGGAATTTTTCTAAGGGAAATTTCCTTCGAAAGCGTCCATATGATTTTGAGCATTTCTGAGTACAAATATGGTCAATCCTATTGAAATTAAATGATAATGTAGGCCATTAAATCATGTAATTTGATACATTGACCTTAGACATGAGAAAGAGAAATGAGAGAGACATTAGCACAAGATGGAAGTATGAGAACTATTTACCCAAGAGGTTATGAAGCTTTGCATTGTTACTAGTCTGCAGAGGCACAGTTGGAAGCTGTCCTCCATCACAGTTTTCATTTGTATTGATCTTTTTTATCTTGCCTATAGTATTTCTGCTTTCAATTTAAGTCTTGTTTATTTCAGGCCTTGGGTCTCTGGCATCCTGCTAATGACATGGTCATGTAATCTTAACAATCAATGTGTCTATGTTTTCTTGGGGTATAATTTCTTTGCCTTTGCAAGGAGTTGATGAATATTAGTACCCATTCTACAAAACCATGAGAAGAAAATAAATATAATTATAATCAAACATGGAGTACTTAATAATCTAAACCTGGCCTTGACACTGTGAAGGATATAATAGAAGTAGAATCCTTTGGGGTACAAGGAACAGAATATGCAGCTTAAAAGTGGTTTAATTGATAAGAACAGTTATTTTCTTCTATAACAAAAGTTCTGGAGGCAAAGCAGTTTCAGGGTGTAGGCAGTAGTTCAACAATAGAACAAGAGCCCATGTTCCTTACACCTTTTCACTCTGCCACACTTAGATAACTGGCACTCACTTTTGGCTTTTCTCTTGGGGTGGCAAGATTACCATCATGGTCCCTGGCAACCACAGCAAAAACAGAAAACAGAAAATGTTATTTTCATGCATTTAAAAAAACCAGAGAGCAAAATATATCCCAGAAATCACAGAGCAGCTTTCCACTCAGGACTCCTTGGGCAAAATTGAGCCCGCTGCCCAGGTTCTAGCTGCAAGTGATACAGGAAAAAGAATATTAGACATATTTAGCCTCTACTGTGGGACCAGTATTCTGCTAGCAAAGAAGCACAAAGGAGCATGTAGGGTGCAGGCAACTGGTAGATGATCAGTAGGCACAATCTGCCACACAGTAAAAGGTATATTTTACTCTCAAGAGGCTTACAATTTACTATTACTGATAATACCATGTTGTATGGTGATTGACAATTCGTAAAGCACTTTCAAATAAATTACCTCACTTCATCTTTATATTACCTTGCAAAGTAAATTACCCTTTTCATATTTTTTAACAAAAGAAGTTAATCTTGGTAATGAAAAAGACTAGCAATGTAGCACAAATGAAGCTTTCTTCAGTTCTTCAACTTTGTAAGCCTAGTAGTATACAAATTTAGAAATCACGGACATCAATTAGAACTAGAGTGGACATTTAAGACTGGAGACTGAGTCAAGAAAACCAGTGCTACATAGCAGAATCACTACCAAAAATTAGCTTATAATCTAGAGGAGGAAGACATTAGCAAACAAGAAAAATTTAGCACCGAATGAGCAACTAAACTCAAAGACAGGGGCTATAAATGTGAGATCAGCCAAGAAGTTTAGTCCACAGAATTTACTGGGCACCTACTTTGTGCGAGAGTTAGCCTGTGGAGAAAGTCAGGCTAAATTAGACTTAGTCTTTGCCCTCAAAGAGCAGAGTCTAATACACCACCAATTAATAAATGCTCTGATAGGAATATGAATCCCAGTATTCCATGGGCACGTGGAGAAAGATGGAAAAATGTAAGCAGATTTTAGAGAGGAGGCGGTATGTCACTTAACATTAAAGAAAGGATTGAGATGAGGAGAGAGTGCATTACAGGTGGAGGCAACACATATTAGCAAAGGGGGTAATATGGAGTGCGTGTTTAGAAGGGTAAAGAAGGGAGCCTAACAGAACAGGTAGAATACTGGGATACGTGGGAATCGATGAGTGAGAAAGGATGAAGAATGGCATCTGAAGTGTAAGTGTTTGAGAAGTATCTGTTCATGCCCTTTGCCCATTCTATAATGGGGCTGATTTTTACTTGTCGATTTAAGTTCCTTATAGATTCTGGACATTAGACCTTTGTTGGGTACATAGTTTGCAAATAATTTCTCCCATTCTTTAGGTTACTCTGTTGATAGTTTCTTTTGCTGTGCAGAAGCTTGTTAGCTTAATTAGGTCCCATTGGTCAATTTTTGTTTTTGTTGCAATTGATTTTGGAGACTTCATTATGAAGTCTTTGCCTGGACTGATGTCCAGAATGGTATTTCCTAGGTTTTCTCCTAGGGTATTTATAGTTTTAGGTTTCACATTTCAGTCTTAGCTTAATCCCTCTTGAGATGATTTTTGTATATGGTAAAAAGTAGGGGTCCAGTTTCCATCTTCTGCATATGACTAGCCAATAGACATATGAAAAAATGCTCATTATCACTAATCATTAAAGAAATGTAAATCAAAACCATGATGAGCCATCATCTCAGCCTAATCAGAATGTCCATTATTAAAAAGTTAAAAAATTGCAGATGTTGGCTAGGTTGCAGAGAAAAGGGAATGCTTATACACTGCTGATGAGGATGTAAATTAATTTAGCCACTGTGGAAAGCAGTCTGGAGATTTCTTAAAGAACTTAAAATAGAACTACCACTTATTTGACACAGTAATGTCATTATTGGGTATATACCCAAAGCAATATAAATTGTTCTACCATAAAGACACATGCACACATATATTCATCACAGCATTATTCACAATAGCAAAGACTCAACCTAGATGCCCATCAGTGGTGGACTGGATAAAGAAAATATAATACATATACACCACAGAATACTATGCAGCCATGAAAAATAGTGAGATGATGGACTTTCAGCAACATGGATGGAGCTGGAGGCCATTATTGTATGTGAATTAATACAGGAGCAGAAAACCAAATACCACGTGTTCTCACTTATAAGTAGGAGCTAAACATTGTGTACAGATAGACACAAAGAAGGAAACAATAAACATTGGGACCTACTTGAGGGTGGAGGGTGGGAGGATGGTGAGGATTGAAAAACTACCTATTAGTTACTTTCTCATTACCTGAATGACAAAATTACCTGTACATGAAATCCCCGCTACAGGCAATTTACCCATGTAGCAAATCTGCACATGTACCCGTTGAACCTAAAATTAAAAAAAAAAAAACAAACTTTTTAAAAAGAAAGACCTTTACAATGAACAACATTCACTTAATGAATAGTAAATATATTTTCTTTATGGAAAAAAAAATAAGTAAAATGCGAGCATAAGCAAAACAAGGAGGCAAGGAGGCCGGCATGTGGCAGGGAGCCTGGGTGTCACTGTGAATGCCCGAGGGCCATGTGGAGGAGCTGTGGGAATGACGCTGGATGGGCCTTAAGGGGCCAGGTAACGGGGGAAAGAGGAGATCCACATATAAGAAAGCGAGCATTCATAAGACACAGTAGTTCTGAGTGGAGCAATGTCGTCATCAAAGTATTATCCGAAAATAATTAACCTGGCTGAAAGATGCAGTTTGTGCTGGGAAGGGTGAGTCCAGATGAGAGGCCATGGCAATGGTCACGATGACACAATGCCTGAGAGCAAAGATAGTAAAAGGACCGGAAATTGGATAGATGTGTGCCTCTGATAAATATGTCAGAAGGAAAAAATAAAAGGCAACATCAGATGACAAAATAACTATGGGGTATTAAAGAAAAATGAAAGAAATTTCCAAATATTTTAGCCTGACATACTAAAGCAATGTTGGTGTCACTAAGAGAAATGAGAGCAGTGAGAAAAATACTTTGTTTGGAAGGTAAAATAATGTCTTGTTTGAGATACAGCGAATTTTTGGAAATGGTAAGTTGGAATGGAAATTGGAATCCAAAATGAAAATTTTGGATAGGCTCTCACATTAACATTAAAGGAGTAAGATTAGAACTAGAATTTTGGGGTGTTAGCCATAAAGAAATCAGACTTGAAAAATAACAGATATGACATTGATCTTGCAGGAAAGTAGAATATTAGGAAAGTCAATGTGGAGGTGCTGGTAGATGTTTTAGACAAAGATCCACTCACTAAAATAAGAGTGAGATTATCAGTAGGAATTCCAAAAATGCAACTATGTAAAAGCAAAAATTAGAGTGTTTAATGTTTCACAGGTTCCTGCACTTCTCCGCCTTCTTTCTTTCCCCCAAGTCACCTCCTCTAAAAGGCCTTTTCTGGACAATCTAATGTTTTTGTCTCCATACGCTCATCCCAGTGCCACCTATTAACATTTATTACATCACCCTGTTGAATTTTCTCCATAGTAGCCATCACCAACTAAAAGTATGTTGCTTGATGAATGGATATGTGTGTCTGCTGTCTGCCACATTGGACTCTAAAACTGCTTTGGTCAGCATTTAGTACAACTTAATGTTATAACATTGACACATAACATATTCATTAAACACCTAGAGGAAGAACGAGAGAGTGGAGAGAGGAAGGAACAAAGGGTGAGAAGGAGAAAGGGAGGGAGGAAAGAAGGAATGAAGGACATTTACATAAAATTCTTGTATATGTGCTATGTCCAATTGGTTACACATCTGTTATGTGTTAATGCATAACATATGGTAAATAAATATTTGGTGAGTAATTGAATAAAGAAACCAGAGAAATGAAGAATAAATTACAACAAAATAGATACATGTTATATAACATTTTAGTAAACTCAGAAGTAATTCATCAAATAATCGCCATATTTTCTTTGGTCTTGCTTACAAAGTAAAAACTCGAGCACATGGTCAAAATATCCCAAGTAAATCATCCTGGTGTTTTGCAAAATTCTTGATCAAATATCGGGAAGTCTAGATCCCCTCTTTTTGTCGGTATTATTTGTTCATTTATTCTTTCATTTATTTTTACTGATTCTTTCTATGAGACAGGCAGTGAAAGTTACAGAACTCTAAAAGCTAAATGCCATATCAAAGGGTGTTTCCAAAACAATCCCTTTTTGTTTCCAACTCAAGGGAATGAATGTCAAGGAATAATCATATGTTACTTGCACTGGTTTTTCAGGCCTCCATAGGTGAGATTTTTCTTTCAGCTCAAAGGTCTGGGTAGCAGAGACTATCTACCTTAGCAGAGAAGTGGACACAGATAAAGCCACCTGAGGAAGACCTCCAAGGATGTGACCTGTCACTGCTCAGCACACTCACTCTTCCATAAAAAGATGACTGTGCTGACACACTATTACAACTTTTCCTTTCAAATTTGGGACACCAAGAGGAGGCTTCTTTTATTCTTTAATGGAAGAATGAATATTAATGCTGAAAAGTACTAAACTGGCAATTTCAATCCTGGGAATGAATTTGAATAAACATTCATATAGGTGCCTACCTTGATATAACCCAAATGCTTATCAATAGGAGAATGATTACATAACTGTAGTTCTGAAATATGAAGAATGTGCAAAGAATGGGGTAGATTAATACACACTGACCTGAGATAAGACACATTACATTTTTATAACACAATTTCTAGAACTACACATATAGAATTGTGCCATTTAGATAAAGCAATGTCAATACATTTAAAGTATGTATTAATGATGCACGTATAACATTTTATGGTGAATATATCTGGAGACTGGGATGAATGAGGGTTTTCACATTTGTTCTATACACTTTCATATTTTTTCACATGATAGAAAGTGTGTAATCATCTTTCACCTGTATAATTTGAAAGACAGGTTCTGTGTCTATAAGTAAGTGGTGGCGTATGGCACTGACCCACAGGGGCCATGTTCAGGAGTCTGGCTTGTTGGAACTCAAGTGAACCTGAAACAGAAGAGGGACATGAAAGGGAAGCAAGGGAGGAGAATTTCTTAGGCTGGACAGATGACACTGAAGTGAATTCTAGCACCAGTGTGTGCAGAAACTTGATTTTGTCCTGTTTTACACTGCAAGCTGAATAAGAGCAGCTGAGAGTCTAAACATTTCTTCACCACAACTTGGCTGTGAGACTTTGGAGAAGTCATTTCACCTTCTCAGTGTCAGTTTTTCCATCTGTTAGAAGAGGAAAGGGTAGAACGTCAACTGTGGAGAAAGATCACATAGTAACGTGGAATTCGTGGGAGCTGTGCTAGTCACATTTAAGGTCACTGACTCTATCTAATTTAGTAGCACCCAATCCACATCATCCTGAATAGACAACTAGAACTTCCTCCTTTCTAAAAATGTTCATAGCATCCTGGCCTTTCCTGGTGCTTCAGTCAGTTTCTTGTGTCTCCTCTTCCCCTATCTCCTGGGGGACTACTACCGATTCCATTTAGGCAACTGAATCAGTGAATAAATGCTGTATTCTTTGTTTGCCTCTAAACAGGAAATAATTTTTAGTTTGAAATAAAGGGCTTTGGGTCTAACAGTCATCTGGAGCAGGTAACAAGAGAGGGCAGCAGGTGAACAGTCCTTATGTACCAGAGGCAAATAGGCAGTTGAGGTGATGGGTATCACAATTACTCTGATTTGATCATTACACGTTGTATGCTTGTATAAAATATCACGTGTACCTCTTAAGTATGTACAACAATTATGTACTGATAAAAATTAAAAATTAATAAAAAGAAAAATATAAATTGAGCAGAAGTAGCAAAAATGGCGAAGAAGCAAGTGTCTCTGGCTTCTGCTGAAATAGCCTGGCTGGGGCCATGGATGCTTCTCAGAGAGAGCATGGGAGTTGCATGAGAATGAAGCTGTCATCTATGGAAATGGAGCAGACTTGTATGATATCCCTGGTATAAATTCTTGACTCCACTACTTGACTGAAAAGCCATTTTAGTACTCTGGGCCCGTTTCTCATTGGGAATCATGACACGTCCTTTTTAGGGTGATTGTGATAGTTAAATGTGAAGTGGCCAGCACAGTCTGGGTAGATGTCACTTGTCTTACCTCTGATCCAATTCATCCTCCACATCTTTCCTTTTTAAACTGAGGACTTCATCTTTACAGGATACCACAGTCTTTTATTCAGCTTTCTTCTCCCTCCATATTGGACGTTCATCACCAATGGAAATGAGCAATTGCTAATGAAAATTTATACTCTTATTACAGAACTATTTTGATGCCCAGATCACTTGACATGAGCACTAACCAATCAGTGTGCCTTCTTTTTAATGCTCCAAGTACTTTTGATAAGAACGTGTGTTAGGAGAACCACATTGCATGGTTTCAGGTAAATCCCTTGGAAGACAATTATGAGCAGGTCAGGAGAGTCCTTGGCTTCCATTTGGTTAGATTTTTTTTTCTCAATAGTCCTTTATTTCTCCTATTCAAATCAAGGGCTTATTATGACCTGATTCTCACGTTCTTAATAACCATGGAAATCAACACAAGTCATGATATAAGATCCATCCAGAATTTAGCCTAAAATATATTTATTAAACCCTAATTCTGTTTTGGTTCTTCTTTTTTGTTTGGTTTTCTTTTAATCTATACTTCTAAGGAATGCTGAATGAATTTGTTCCAGAAAGCCCTTATGAAAAATATGCGAGTAGAAAAGTAGAGAGGAAAATGACAGGGAATTTCATGGAAAATAGACAAAGTTTTCTCCTTACATAATGTCATGTAAGAGCTTAGGAGTTGCCCCTTCATTCACTATTTTTTAGTAAAGTTAACTTAACCTGCTTTCCCAAAGGAACTTCTAGTCTTAAACATTTGCAATGTGCTCAGTTGAATAAACTCTTAAACAATTTCTTTTTCCTACTTAAAATTATTCTGAGATATACAACATTCAGTGGAATTTTCATAAGAGAGGTCAAGAGCAGAAATAATTTTTAAAAGGGAGAAGGAGTATTACTGACATTGCCTGACCTCCAAGTAAATAAACAAATCTGCGTTTGTGATCCTGTGAACTATGCCATGAACATGGCATTTTCAAAAAATATTTTAGGGACCAGTCCTCCAAGCGTTATTTGGCATCTCATGCAACAAGGAGATCTTATCATATAGAAAAGTGATAATTGCTGCTGTGATGTGTGCGGTTGATAGAGAATAGAAATAGCCTTCTCAGTAGCTAAAATGCCATCTGGAAACACCTTTCAACACTGATGTTACATTTTATTTTTTTTGATGCACCAGGGACTGCACGGAAAATTAGGTTTTGTGAAAGCTAGCAAAGTGGCATGGCCATTGTCTTTCCTTGGGAATTTGTCATTTATATTTATGATATTGTTTCTAAACTGACAAGGTGACTCAAATCAAATCTATTCGCAGGACTTACTTTGAATGTGCTGCTGTAGACTTCTATATATCACAAATCCACACCTTGAAAACTGACTAAATAAATATCATACCTTACTTACTAGTGTCCTCTGATATCTTTGGTAGTCAATGTAAAATAGAAGGTCAGATTTTGTTTTCCTTCCAGTCTTAATGGAGTTAAAAATTTTATCCATTGTATTATTAGATAACTCATATATTTGGTTTCTCTCTCCCTAAGGGAAGTAAAATGAGCATGTCTTCAGTTTACTCTGTTCATGCAAAGAACATTTAGGGAAAGTATTAAGGTATTAAGAAACCTGAGGCTAAGCAGGACAAATAGATAACTTGCCTAGAATCCAACAGCTGGGAAGAGGCTGAAAGAGAGCTACAACCCAGGTCAGTCTATTGCCCACGTCCATGTTCTTTCCAAAACTCAGTATATTCACTGAATTCAGCTGAGATACAAAGTCCTAGGTGTACAATCATAAAAGCCTATAGAGGAAACTTGATCAATGTGACAGAAAGACAAAGAAATTTGTTTTCAAATTGAAATCAGAATCTTAGAAATGGAAGGCATTATACCCATCAATACCCACAATTAGGTTACTTCCACATCATCTGCACACACACACACACTTGCATATGCACACGCACACACACACACACACAAATATTCACATGAATCAATGTTAAAAATACTCCAATTATTGAATACGAATAAAGAAACTGACAGAGGAAATGTGTCTATACAGAAAGGTATGCATGCAGCATTTCTTAGCACCCCTGTTTTCATTCCACTCTTGGTTCCCTATGGAGTGCAGAGTTCCTACTGACATTATCCTAGGAAGTATACTATCACACATATATTGGTATTTCCTGGTTCTTGAATTAAATTTGACCTTCGTAAAGCCATATTTGCATGGAAGATAAACAGTAGGGTAGTAGAGTGAATGATAACCTAAGCTGCACATGAGTAACTAAAAAATGTTTTTGCTGCCAGTTTTCCATTGTTTGGGAAAACCCATTGCAAGAATGTGCCTTAATATCATCTCCTCTTCCCCAACCTTTTCCCCATTCTGTTGCTCACACAAATCCCCTTTTTGCATTATTACCTCCTATATAATCCCTCCTAGATCAAAATGTATGGGTGTAAGTGACCTAATACGGATGGTCTGTTAACATCTCTATCAGAGTTATTTAGTTTAGTCCGAGTTCTAACTGAAATTAAAGGTGTGTTCTATTGTTAAAGGAATTTCCAGCACAAGGTAGCATGCAGGAATTTATTTTTGGGGCAGCATCTCTGATATCATGCGAGTTGATTTTTTATTGTTCTACGATGTATTGTCTCACTGAACAGTGACTTTGAAGAGTTTCAGAAATTTTTAAAGAGTAAAACTGCTATTTAATATCATGTGTATTATGGTAATCTCAAGCAGCCACATCCTCAGAAAAACAGAGGAAAGGTATGTCAAGGGACTATTCTTGCTCTGCTCAGGAATGATTCATGTGCACAGATTGACTAACAATTGGATGTTTAAAGAATCCTTAGCTGAATTCTTAGCAAATGGAAGTCTAGAATTATTCCAAATGCCTTCTATAGTAAAATCTGATATTAGGGAGAGTAGAAAAAATCATTCTGAATTTTGGCACACAAAAACAATTCTTACTGTTTCTGGATTATTCACCGGATGATCAAAATAAATCTTAGTCAAGGAACCTAGTTCTTTGGAAGAAATAACTTTCTGTTTGGATATGCCAAATAAGAAGAGATGAAATTTTCTCACCTAAAAAAGGCAGTAAACACAGGTTATCTCAATTATTTGACCTGTTGCAAATATAATCTCTATGAACCACTTTATATTAATGGTGCTGTCCATCTAGATACACATAAGGCACGTCTGAAAAGTTTTTCTTGCGCAAACCATAAAATTGTTTGCCAGTAGTCTAGTTATCAGATTCTTTTGTGACCAATAAGATGTATTTAGTACAACCACCCTGGGTTTGAGTATGGGTTTTACAAAATGGACTGAAAGTAAGGGGTCTATTGTGAGCTAACTTATGCTTTTAATAAGCAATCTCAAAGGATTTCAAAGCAGGTCATCCAAATGCCATGACTTGGGAAGTATCTCTCTAATCACAGGACTTGGCCAATCCTAGCAAAAAAGAAATGCAACTTGAAATTAGTGAGCAAATTCAGTTTTTTTAAAAAAGATATCATTGTAACATGTTAACAAATGATAAAATTCATACCCTATATTTTCAATCTTATCTCCTTTTACGAATTTCATGCTCTGTCCATTTAATCCCTGTCATTATTTAGGCTCCAGATACTGTCTGTTTTTTGAAGGCTTTATTTCTCTCACAGAAGAAAATTAAGTACCTCTTTTACCTTCTCATACTACTATGTGGAAATCTACTTAATGACATGTACTAACAATCTTTTTATCAGTTCATCTTCTGCAAATTGGCTACCAGCTCCTCAAGGAGAAGAATCATGTGGTACGCAAACTTTTGTTTTCAAGGGTTAAACATGAGACTGTTATAAAGTATAATAATAATAATTTCTATAACAAACATTTATTGTGGTTTTTACCACATGGGGCTCAGTTCCAAAATGTTATATACAGTATCTCATTTAATTCTTGTAACAAACATTTGAGTTCTATTATTATCCCTTTTTTAAGACCAAAAAACTGCAGCACAGAGTATGCAGGACTACAACAGTGCGTGTTGACAAAGTGAATGGCTCTCTCTGGAGTTGGACAGTGTATGACCCATGCACAATTAGCAATGGCCCTTTCAGTCAATGTTTTTAGAATTAAGTTTGAATGTTCTGGCCCAGCACAGTGGATGAAGCCTACAATCCCAGCACCTTGGGAGGCTGTGAGGGGTGGATCACTTAAGCTCAGGAGTTCAAGACCAGCCTGGCCAACATGGTGAAACCCTGTCTCTATTGAAAATACAAAAATTTGCCAGGCCTGGTGGTGTGCACTTGCAATTCCAGCTATTCGGGAGGCTGAGGCACGAGAATTGCTTGAACCTGGGAAGCAGAAGTTGCAGTGAGCTGAGATCGTACCATTGCACTCCAGCCTAGGTGACAGAGCAAGACCCCATCCCAAAAAACAAATAAATAAATAAATGTTCAACTTAATATTAAACTTTCTCAGTGTATTTGCAGTTTTTTCAAATAATATTTTTAGAGGCATAGATACCCTAAACCAATAAGAATATGGTACAGGCAAAGAGGGCCATCTGCCTAGTGTCCTTCAATACTTGATATCTAGATAACCATTTTATTCTGTCTGACAAAAAATTGCCATTAATATTGCTATGATGACCGTATGGTCTGATGAGAATGACAAAACTAAAAAGGGCAATAGGACAGAATGCTTAAAGTCAAGTCAAGATGGTTCAGAAAGCCTGAGAATGTCATCAGTGTGGCTCTGCTTTTCTACTCCCTTAAGCAAGCTCAGGGCTGAGCCTTCCATTTGCAGAAGCAATTGAACAGCAAAAATGTCTCTTTGCTAAAGAGATATATAGTGTTTATTGGGCATGAGTAGCTCTGCAAAATCACAGGAAAACCTTGTTTTTATTTTCTAAAGTAATAGCATATTAAAATTTGGCAAATGATAGTCAACCAATAAAAGTATATGGTGTCATGAATTCATAGCATTTGTCTGAATTAATATTTTACCCATGATTTCAGAATCAAAAGGGTATTGGAATTATCCTGACAGAAGTTATTAAATTCTGCATTTCCCTGTTTTTCAAGACTTCAAGGGATTTATAGTAAATAGTAGGAAGAGGTCAGTATAACAATAAGAGGTTTGAATGTAAATAGAGGAAACAGGCCATGGAGAATTAGTAACTTAAAAAGGAGTCTATGTGAGTTAGAGATGGATTCACAGAATATAATTCAATATTAATCTCATATGATTCTAGTTTCACTGCTAATGAACTAATCAATTTAGTATGACAGGCAGCACAGTTCATAAACAATTCTCAACATTTAGTTTTATTGACCACAGATCACAATCACAAAGGGTGACCTAAGGAGCGTCTAAGTAAATTATTAAACAGACATGTTTTTTCTCAGATTGTTTATAGCACCTAAGGGTTTCTTGGATGAGCATCATTTCAAATACAGTGTCAGGAAAATAGAATAATCCTGAACTTAGGGAGACACCTACAGGTACAGTAGGAAAAAAATAATAAAATGAGGATCTGAGAACCAGAAAACAATAGCATTGTGTTTTATTAGGAAAACCAAAATAATTTTTTCTTGAAAATATTTTTGAATGCTTAGAGCACTTTTCATAATGATAAACACAACATATACAAGGATATCTTAACAGCAAATATATGGTTTTTCAATTTTCTCTCTCAACTTTAGACTACTTCTAAATCAAACTTTGTCTAATGGCCTAAAAGATAGCCCATAGTTCTTTGGAAGTGAGTTAGGATTTACTTATTGGTAGAAATAACATTAGTTGTCATCATTGTCATCATCTTCTTCATTATCATTTTTACCGAGTGTCTACCAAGCGGCAACAAGTATATTTAGATATTAATCACTTTGGTAAGTTTTTTCTTCAGTTAAAATAAAAATATTTCTGGTAGAATAAACACATTTTGCATTAATAGACATTTTTGCCATAACATATATGGTTTTATTAGATTCATTTTTAAGAATAGGTTTTTGACTAGTATGAAGTGCAGAAGAGTTTAAGGATGTGAATGGAGGGTGGCAGTGACATGCGGTATAATTTTGTTAGCAAATAGACAGATCTAGAGCTTTTTAAAAGCTTCTCCCCTCACCCCCCACCTCCCATTATATAAATTCCCACTCCATGAGATGAAAATCAAAGGAAGAAGTAACCATCCAAATTTTGTTTTTGTTTTCTGTTAGTTTAATTTAAATCTCCAGTTCCATGCAGGTTTTGCTCAGAAAGGACACATTTCCAAAGCTGTCCTTCATTTCCTGTACTTAAAATATTTATACAATACTTAAATTTTCATTATATTACAGGAAGAGAATTTTCATGTCTTCAGCACCCCCTAAATACATCATTCTGGTGCTCTTCTGATGCCAGAAAAGCTTAGAGAGCTCTAGTATTGACACAAATTATCACTGAGAAAAAATTCCCATAATTTTACCTTTTCCTGATTTTGACATTATACCAGTGTATTCAGTCATGAAATCACTACACATCAAAAGAGGTCCACAGAAAACAACTAAAATGGATGAGGGGATATAGCAGATTGCACACAGCAATACCTAAGGATCTAGAGACTTTTTTAAAAAAGATAAAATCCAGTTTCTGTCAAGCCAATCTTCCAAAACAAAATCATATCCTCTCCATCTCTGACATCTCTGATCAGCACCTAAGCAGATAAGCTTAGATAGTTTGAATTCTCTATTATATCACTATAACAGCCTTTTAATTCTTTTTCTCCGTCATTGCCCCCATAAAAAGGCATCTTCTATCTGCTGTGCTGAAACAATCTTAGAATATTTCTCTGGTTAAAACTGGCTCTCTATAATCTTCAGGATGACAAACTAAATTTCTTAACAGCATAAGCCTCTAAATAATCTGTTCTCCACCTAGTTTCTTGGTTTCACACCTTCACATTCATTAATTTCTATAAAGTAATACTAATAGGAATAATAATACAATAATAATAACTAATATTTACGAAGTCTGTATTATGTGCTAACCATTGTCCTAAGTATATTGTTTTTATTGTGATAAAATATATATAACATATAATTAATCATATTAACCATATTTCGGTGTAGAGTTCTGTGGTCTGAAGTGCATTCCCATTGACCTGCAACCATCACTGACATCCATCTCCAGAACTCTTTTTGTCTTGCAAAACTGAAACTCGGTAGCTACTAAAGAATAACTCCCCCTTCTCCCCTTTCCCTCCCAGCTCCAGGTGACCACCATTCTACTTCTTTCTCTGTGAATCTGACAACTATAGAAACCTCATACAATAGGATTCATACAGTGCTTGTTTTTTTTTCTTTTTTAACTGGCTCATTTCATTTAGCAAAATGTCTTCAGGGACACATGTGCATATTGTAGCATGTGTCAAATTTTCTTCCTTGTTAGGGCTGAATAATATTCACTGTAAGTATATACCACATTTTATCATGGACACTTGGGTTGTTGCTAGCTTTTGGTTATTATGAGTAATGCTGCTATGTGCTATGAACGTTTGTGTCTTTGCTTGGGGTGTATAACAAATTACCATTGACTGCATGACTTAAACAACAGGCATTTATTTCTGTTATTCCAGAACAGGCAGTTCTGGAGGCTGGAAAGTGGAAGATCAAGATGCTAACCAGTTCAGCTCCTCTTGAAGATCCTCTTGAAGATGGCTACCTTTGTACTGTATCCTCATCTGACCAGGAAAACTCTGGTCTCTTCATAAAAGGGCACTAATTCCATCATGAGGCTCCCATCCTCATGACAGTATCCAAATCTAATTACCTCCCAAAGATCCTACCTCCAAGTACCATTACATTGAGGATAAGCACTTCAAAATAAAAGTCTGGGGAGTCACAAACATTCAGTTCATAGCAATTAGTGTACAAATCTGTTTGAGTCCTGCTTTCACTTCTTTTGAGTATATACCCAGAAATGGAATTACTGGATCGTGTGATATCAGAATTTTTAAAATGGCACTAGGATAACAGGGTCAGGAGTTCGAGACCAGCCTGACCAACATGGTGAAACCCTATCTCTACCAAAAATATAAAAAATTAGCTGGGTGTGGTGGCATGCACCTGTAATCCCAGCTACTAGGGAGGCTGAGGCAGAAGAATTGCTTGAACCCAGCGGGTGGAGGTTGCAGTGAGCCAAGATCGCACCAGTGCACTCCAGCCTGGGCAGTGGAGTGAGACTCCATCTCAAAAAAAAAAAAAAAAAAAAAAAAAGAAGAAGAAGAAAGAAAGAAAGGCACTAAATTAGCCCTACTGTAAAGGCTGTTCTTGATCCAGACTAACAAAGCTTAAAAGCAAATATGGAAAAAATAAAAATGATCTGCAAGTAATTTAACTTTGTGTGAGGACATAGTTCAATACTCTTTGAAGGAATGCAACTGATATGGTTTGGCTCTGTGTCCCCACCCAAATCTCGTCTTGAATTGTAATCCCCACTTGTTGGAGGGACCTGCTGGAAGGTGATTAGATCTTGGGAGTGGTTTCCCCCATGCTGTACTCAAGCTAGGGAGTGAGTTCTCACAAGATCTGATGGTTCAAAAGTGTGGCACTTCCTCTTTCCCTCTGCTCTGCTGCCATGTAAGACATGCCTTGCTTTCCCTTCACCTTCTGCCATGACTGTACGTTCCCTGAGGCCTCCCCAGCCATGCAGAACTGTAAGTCAATTAAACCTCTTTCCTTTATAAATTACCTAGTCTCAGGTAGTTCTTTCTAGCCATGTGAAAACAGACAATACAGCAAACTACAGTATCTGCAATCTAATGATCAATTATCAAAAAAGCAACACAACCCATAACCAGAAAGAAAATAAATTAATTAATGCAAACTCCAAAATGACAGAAATAATAGAATCGTCTTGCAAAAAACTCAGCACAGCTAATATATTACAAATATGTTCAAAATGTAAAGAAAATGTGACAAGAGAAATAGAAAGCTATTTAAAAAAACAAAAAACAAATGTAACTTCTAGAGATAAGAAACACAGTATCCAAATGAAAAATATGTCACTATCGTTAGGGAAAGAACCTCCTCACTTTTAGTTAGGAAATATATGATACAGAATTCTTGAATGACTTAACTAGCACTCTATTATCAGCAGACTATTTGTTGGAAACATATTTTCTGGATTCCCCAGTCTGGAGTTCTTTTTACATATTTTATATGTATTTTCTATATTTTTTTCAATAACACTTTGTGCAAGACTTTGAAAGAGTCCAAGGCTCAACAAATGAACTTCCCTTCTCCAGATTAGCTTTTTGATAGAACACTGCAGATAGATATGATGTGATGCAACTAGCCTACTTATAATATTGCTAGAAAGACTTTGCCTTCCCTGTAGTTATGGAACTCCGTCTATTATAGCCAGAAGTTCCACCCGAGTCTATTTACTCCTGACGCATTTGGGAAGAAGAGTCAATAGTGTCTATAATCAGAGCTGTCTTTACAGTAAAGGAAAAGTAGTGCCTGCTTGGTATAACAATTACTGTTAGTTGTGACAGTCTTGGAAAAGTCTTATGTATTTACTAATCCCAGTTGACATATATTCATTAATAACACAGAAGCTCTGAGAATTTTGTTTAAAAGACTGGTTTTGAGAAAGTACATCCCCAGATACCTTTGATGCAAATGTTTGATTCAATACAAAAGTGATTCTTCAATATTTTTGTCACCAACCATATATGTACTGACTCTAAATTTTGGACCTTTCTGTGGAATAATGAATAGCAAATATGGGTAGTTATAAATCTTGATAATGTGACTTTCCTCAGATATGAATATGAAAACTGCTGAGTCTGGAGCCAGCAGACCGGGCTCTATACACGCTATAAATACCATGTCATCGTGGTTAAATCTTCTTCCTTTCTCTGCATCAGTTGCCTATCTATAAAGTGAGGGGATATGATGATTTTGTAATTGTAATGTGTCAGTTTAGCTAGAATGAACTACAGTCTCCAAAATTCCCTTTCTAGTATATTTCCAGTTAGGGTGAGATACAACGGATAAGATATTCCCTCTCTTTTGTGAATTGGAGGATGGAAAGGAGACAGTCATTCTGTAGCACACACACAAACACATTCTGCCAGTCGATGAAACACTAATCTCTGAATAATGCTGGAAAGAAATGTTGTAGATATAATTAAAGCCCCTAAACAGTTGGTTTTAATCAAAAGAGAGATTATCCTGAGCAAGTCATCTGACTTAATCTGATAAAAGCCCACTAGATAAAGAAAATGATGTGGCACAGCTACACCATGGAATACTATGAAGCCATAAAAAAGAATGAGTTTCATGTCCTTTGCTGGGACATGGGTGAAGCTGGAAACCATCATTCTCAGCAGTTTAACACAGGAACAGCAAACCAAACACCGCATGTTTCATTCATAAGTGGGAGTTGAACAATGAGAACATGTGGACACAAGGAGGGGAACATCATACACAGGGGCCTGTTGGGGGGTTGGGGGGCAAGGGACGGGAGAACATCAGGACAAATACCTAATGCATATGGGGTTTAAAAAACCTAGATGATGGGTTGATGGGTGCAGCAAACCACCATGCCACATGTATACCTATGTAACAAACCTGAATGTTCTGCACATGTATCCCAGAACTTAAAGTATAATTACAAAATAAATAATAATTAATAAACCAATAAAAAGGGTTTGAACCTTTCCTGAGCTCAGAGACTCCAGTCACTGAATCAACAATTGCTCTCCCTTCAGTCTATTATCTTCCTTCCTGACTGGTTCCTTGAAGAAAACAAGCTTCAGCTTATGCCTGTGGGGTTCCAGCCAACTCATAAACACACACACACACACACACACACACACACACACAAACTCATACACATTCACACACACATTTCTCCTACTGATTCTTCTCTGATTGAATCCTGATTATATGAGTTTAAGTTGGTTAATGCCCGAGTTCCCTATTTCTTCAATTCAGGTGTGGATGTGTGGATGTGGTGTGTTTCTCACAGATGAACTTTTGATTCTTCATTAGCCTGTAAACAAAGCAAAGGTATCTAGATCACACTGCCTATGAATGCAACCTCTTCTTCCTATCTCTGTCAGTTACCTCACTGGCATCATGCACCATAAATATAATCTTATCAAAGATGAAACAGCTGTAACTGAGATTGGGCACTATTAGACTGATGAAGTGCTGACCTGTGAGACAACACGTATCTCAGTAAGTTAAATTGCTTTGTACCGTATCTTTTGGTTGTGTTTTATAATTGTTACTGGAATCTTCTATCTTGAATTGGATGTTTTTGATGAAAGGAAATGAGGAAAGTAGTTATCTTCCTGATCCATTAATTATTTTCTTATACTATTTGGTGAATATGGGATAGCTTATCTGTATAAAACATCTATCCACTTTTTAAATATACTTGGTTATTTTCCCGATCATTTCCAAAAGTCTGCTCATTGTTGGCCATAGAAGTTTTCATCCAAAAATAAGGATAGTAATAAAAGTCAGATGAAATTTCTTTTGGAATCTAAACAACACTAAAGTGTTTAAGTTTTAACATTTTCTCAATTTAATGAGAAAATTTAATCTTAGAGTCAGGCCAGATTTAATTTCTGTGAGTTATGCCACTGGATATTTCAGAAATAGGTTTTCAAATATCAAGGTTATTGGAGCCCAGTACTTCTGACTTCAGGTACACACACACACACACACACACACACACACACACACACACACTGGATGTGAAATTTGGTAGCAGGTGGCTGCTATTCTTCCTTCCAAAGTAGTCTACTCAAAAGATACTGAATGTCAAGAACTCTAAACTCCTCAAAGATGAGTTTATTTCACGTCACCCAGCAGACAACTGAACACATCACAGAAATCAAATACTTATTAAATTAGTATGCATTGCTTTACAAGGAAAAGTCAATACAATGGCATAGTGAATATATCATTGGACTTGAAGTCAGAGTGTTCACCTGTAAAATGGGAATAATAATCATGACAATACCATTCAGATGATCTTATTCTAAAAATTAAATACATTGTATTACAATGAGTTTGTAACTTCTACAGTAATATATCTATACTTTCCAAAAGATTGCTCTCTGATCTAACACAACAGAAATTTATTACAAAAGATAATTATTTATTTTATATTCATGTAATGGATCATGTTAACAATAAAGGACAACTTTCCTTTTTTATTTCAAAAATTTTTATTTTTATTTTACATTCTGGGGAACATGTGCAGGATGCACAGATTTGTTACACAGGTAAATGACAACTTTCCTTCTTTAGTGAGCAAATCTTTCAATAAGCAAAGTACAGGTGTTCTCTGTGATATTTTTATTTTTGCAATTTATGTTTAATGAGCAAATCTATGCAAGGTAGCATCTTTCTAGATCTGGAAAGTTGAATTCTTTCTGTATCAGACCTACACTCACAGTTGACATCACCACTCCAGACAAAGCCATAACTACAACCTAGGCACTTTCATTTAAAGGAATGTTCATAAACATCTACTCTCCTGGGTCTTGAGCAAAGCCCAGAAATAACAAGGTCAAATGGTCATGCTCAGGAAGAAAGTAAAATCAGACTTGAAGAAATATGATGTCAAATTCCCCATATTCCAACCTGCTGTGCTTGATTTCAATACTTCTTTTATCAAGGTGATTCTGGTAGAATTTGGCTGAGGACTCCACCCAAAATCTCTTTCTCTATGTAAATACACTCCACTAGTTTTTCAAGATAGGTGTTTATTAATATATGGATTTTATTTTCTGGTGCTCAAGACATGTAATGCTAAACTGACAAATGGGACTAGTCAGAGTTTTTTAGGTATAGTTTAATTCTCAATATAAAAAGTAAACAGATTTATAAGAAACATTCTAATAAATACATCACCATGATTTTTTAAAATAATACCTTTGTCTAGAGTTCTTGATAAAGTATTGTTATAGAGAGGTTTTAGAGATTTTTTAATTTTTGAAGTGAAACTGTATGTACATACGTATAGCATGACGCCAGGCTTATAAGTAAGGTATTTTAAAGTAAAGCTTTCAAGGACGGTACAAATCAGGTATTAAAATTAAATTGAAGACATACCTTTACTCTCTTCTTTGATCATAACTAAAATAATATTTTAGAAAAAAGCTAAAACAAAAAGAGGAAATTATACAGATTGCTGCTTCTTTTCCAAACACTTCTCAATATCATCAAGCACTTGAACGGCAGCCTTTGGAATTCGAGTCCCAGGACCAAATACATTGGAAACACCAACTTCAAACAGAAATTCATAATCCTGTCGAAAGAATTTGTTTAATTAATAAGAGACACTATTTCCATTTTCAAGGAAATAAAACGCTATCCTTTCTTCTTTGTCCCTCAAATACCCAAAACCTTCTCAACTGGTATACTATTGGCATGTGGGTCTAAAAAATTCTTCCTTGATTGGGAGTGCTACTAATAGCCCTCAGCACCAGTCTCCCAGTCTACATTATTTAAAAAACAAAACACTCCACCCATTTTCTAAATACCTCTATGTGTTGTTTGTGGTGGGAAGCTGGATATCCTGAAAACTTCTGAGCCTTAAGTCATAATTTTCTCTCACCTAAATTTTCACTACTTGTCATTATTTGTGTTAAATTTAGTATCATACGATAAGTTTGAGCCTAAAAAACTATTTTCTCCTAGGTATTCTGTCTGCAGTTAGTGAATGGTGGCACTTTGAATTTGGACACCTGATAGATTTCCTACAAATGAAAATAAGCCCTTTTTTTTTTTCATTCTCTGTTGCTGTTGTTTTTTATTTAATTAAATTAATTAATTAATTTATTGTTTTATTTTTTGAGACGGAGTCTCGCTCTGTCGCCCAGGCTGGAGTGCAGTGGCACGATCTCGGCTCACTGCAAGCTCTGCCTCCCAGGTTCACGCCATTCTCCTGCCTCAGCCTCCCGAGTAGTTGGGACTACAGGCACCCGCCACCACACCCGGCTAATTTTTTGTATTTTTAGTAGAGACGGGGTTTCACCACGTTAGCCAGGATGGTCTCGATCACCTGACCTCATGATCCGCCCGCCTCGGCCTCCCAAAGTGCTGGGATTACAGGAGTGAGCCACTGCGCCCACCATTTTTAGTATATTGTAACAGTCAAAGTATGAGTGAAAAGATAGCAAGGGCACAAATAAACCTGCAGGATTTAGGCTGTTTTAACATCTGAACATTTGTAGCTACAATATCGATTGCGGTTAGGATGTGCCAAAAGAACCTGATCCTTATCCAGTAGAGTGATCATATATGACAGGACAGTTTATTGTTGCAGCACCCTTTTTAAGAGCACCCATTTCTACTCTCAAGTGATCATATTTGGATGATAAATTATATGGTCATGCTAATTACTCCCCAACTACTACTTTTCTGTCTCTATTATATAACTGTATTCTTATAATACTATAATGTTGCAATAGAACTTAACACATCTCATTGAACTTGTCTCCTTCTAGTCTGTGAAATTCTGAGAGCAGAGATCATGTCCAATCTCTTTCCCCAGTACGTGACACATAAAAGTGCTCAAAACATGTCATTGTTCTTGAGCAGATGCTACAGAGTTTAAGAGCTCATAAGGGAACTGAATGAAATGTGTAATAATAATCATCACTAAATTGGAGATGGTCAGATTAATAGGTCACATACTTCTCTCCTTCCTAAAAATCCCATGTACATTTGTCCTGACATCTGAGTTATGGATTTAGAATGGAGGGTTCAACTGGAAGAGAACTGCAAGATGCTGCAACTGCAAAAAGGGTACATGACTTACCTAAGTCTTTCTTACATAAGCCTTGTAAAATATACCTTTGTGAGAGGGTAAAATGTTCACAGTAAGTGAATCTGGGTAAAGGGTATACAGACATTTTTCTGTACTATTTTTATTGTTGCAACTTATCTGTTAGTTTGAAATTATTTCCAAATAAAAATATATGTTTGAATGTCCTCCACTTAGCTGGGCCAGGGACAGCACAGTACCTGCTTCAGGATGGAAGCAGGCATCGTGAGTCTGCTCAAGCTGCTGAAAAAAACTTGGAGGCGACTGCTGCTAAGAGAGTTAGAAAATCCTGATTGTAGTAACATACTGGTGAGGACAGACCACGTTTATTCATTTAATCAGACTGCAGAAACAGTAAGCTCCACATGGCAGAGGCTGTATCTGTTTGATTAGCCACTAGATATTAGTGCCTTCTAATTTAAAACTAAGTGACCTTTAATTGAATAATAGCAACATTTTACATATTCACAGCAACCAAATAGTGAGAAAATAAGGGTGTTAACTGCTATAATTATATAATATGGGATACCCATATTCACACAAAAGTATAATACAGAAAATGGTCCTTATCCTCAGTTGTTAAATTCATGGGAAAAATCACATGGAAAACACCTAAAGATGTTCTAAGTAATTTAAATATCCAGAGAATTAATACAACTTATTTGAAATACAATTCTTGAAAATGTCACCGGCCGGGCGCGGTGGCTCACGCCTGTAATCCCAGCACTTTGGGAGGCCGAGATGGGAGGATCACGAGGTCAGGAGATCGAGATCATCCTGACTAACACGGTGAAACCCCGTCTCTACTAAAAATACAAAAACTTAGCTGGGCGCGGTGGCGGGCGCCTGTAGTCCCAGCTACACGGGAGGCTGAGGCAGGAGAACGGCATGAACCCGGGAGGCGGAGCTTGCAGTGAGCTGAGATCCGGCCACTGCACCCCAGCCTGGGGGACTGACCGAGACTCCGTCTCAAAAAAAAAATAAAATAAAATAAAATGTCAGCTCACTTATATAACAGGTCTACATTTTTTTCTCAACATGAATTCCAATTCAAATGTTTTCTACTGGCTAATTATTTTGCTCCTTACATTTTAATATCATGCCTAGGTATCACAGACTCTAAAACTGCAACACTGATGGAAGTGTTCTGCGGATAGACTGCAGTAAAAAATAACTACCCTTTATTTTCTCAAATAATGACCTATTTTATGAATGTAATAGGCAAGTATATTAACAAAAAGAATTTTGTGTTGATTATATCACATTAAATAATGTGCTGTTGGAAAGAAAATAAATATGTAGTTTGTTCACAAATATGTAGTTATTCATATGAATTTTCTCCTTTTACGAGTAGTATATTAATGCACTATTCTATATTCTGAGTTTTAATAGAGGAAAAAAAAACCTGTAGAGCTGGAAACAAGGTCACACTTCACTGATGGATTCCTGCTATAGCAATGGGGCCTTTGTAGCATCTGTGAATCATTTACTTACAGTGACCTCATATGCAGTTCTTCTAACTTGACATTTTTTCCATTCTCAGTAAAAAAGAAAATCTTGATATAATTGAGAACTGGATTGGAAATAGAACCTATTAACTGGCCAGGAATGTCATATGTGGAAGGTGTCTCCCTACCTCACTAATAAATTAACTGATATCATTGTAGGTAACATCTATTTCTCCTTTCCTAAGAGGACTCACAGTTTTGTTCATGTATTCACCTCCTCCCCATTCAGCCTATAATTTTCAAGACAAGCTGATTCTATTTATGTCTGCAATAGGATATTTTTGGCTCCCGAAATACCATACCCTAATCAAATTAGCTTAAATAATAAAGGGTTTTATAGGACCATGTAAATTATATAGCTCTGAGGTAAGATAACATTTAGGGATGGGACCATCCTGGAGGAAAAGGACAAGGTAGCTCCTTCTAAATAGAAGCAAGCAAACTAAAGGATTCATCCCAACCCCCAGGACAAGGAATACTCACTATATCTCTGGCTAGGGTTTGACATATTCACTGTGTATTTACTACCACTGTTCTCTACTCCACTTAGAATTTTTATTACTTTTATCCTTTTCTTTCTCCATAACTGTTTATTGAGAATGAAGGTAGACATCTGGCATAGGTTACTGGTTTGCAAGGAGGTAGTTCTCTCACTGAAGCTTTGTAAAGTGTTAAGTTAAATTATACATAATGAATTGCAATATAATGTGAATATAAAACAACACTGTCCACTTTTAGACCTTCTAGAATTTATTTAGTGAAATCAACAGGAAATAAATTTGTTGTAGATTTAGGAACATATTATCTTTAGAACCACATACAAGCTGTCATTACTCAGGATTCCCATCACAGTACTAGAAAAATAGAGATGAAAAATACCTGAGGCGGTATCACCCCTCCACACATGACAAGAATATCTGGCCGTCCAAGGGAGTTAAGTTCTTTGATGAGTTCAGGAACTAGGGTTTTATGACCAGCAGCAAGGGTGCTTACGCCCACAGCATGCACATCTGCATCCACGGCCTGCTGGGCCACTTCACGAGGAGTCTAAACAGTCAGAAAGTAAAGATAAATCATTGTTTATTACTAGATAATGACTATAAAAACCCTGGAAGACTATCTAGGCAATACCATTCAGAACATACTAATAGGCAAAGACTTCATGATGAAGATGCTAAAAGCAATTACAACAAAAGCAAAAATTGACAAATGAGATCTAATTAACCTAAAAAGCATCTGCACTAAAAAGGATACTGTCAACAGAGTAAACAGAAAACCTACAGAACGGGAGAAAATTTTTGCAAACTGTGAATCTGACAAAGGTCTAATATCTGCATCTATAAAAAATTTAAACAAATTTACAAAAAAAAAAACATTAAAAAGTGAGCAAAAGACATGAACAGACACTTTTCAAAAAAGACATACATGTGGCCAACAATCATATTTTAAAAAAAGCTCAGAATCACTGATTGTTAGAGAACTGCAAATAAAAACCCCAATGAGACACCATTTCACACCAGTCAGAATGGCTATTATTAAAAAGTCGAAAAATAACAGATGCTAGCAAGGTTGTGGAGAAAAAGGAACGTTTATACACTGTTGATGAGAGTGTAAATTAGTTCAACCATTGTAGATGACAGTGTGGTGATTCCGCACAGACCTAAAAACAGAAATACCTCCCAACCCAGCAATCCCATTACCGTACATATACCCAAACGAATAGAAATCTTTTCATTATAAAAACACATGCATGCAGCCGGGCACGGTGGCTCAGGCCTGTAATTCCAGCACTTTGGGAGGCAGAGGCGGGTGGATCACTTGAGGTCAAGAGTTCGAGACCAGCCTGGCCAACATGGTGAAACCTATCTCTACTAAAAATACAAAAATTAGCCAGGTATAGTGGCACGTGCCTGTAGTCCCAGCTACTCATATGACTGAGGCAGAAGACTCGCTTGAACCCAGGAGGTGGAGGTTTCAGTGAGCCAAGATCATATCACTATATCCCAGCATGGACGAAAGAGTGAGACTCTCAAAAAAAAAAAAAAAAAAAAAAACACATTCACACGTATGTTCATTGTAGCACTATTCACCACAGCAAAGACATGGAATCAAGCTAAATGCCCATCAGTGATAGACTGGATAAAGAAAATGTGATATATACACACTAAAGAATACTATGCAGCCAGAAAAAAAGAATGAGATTGTGTCCTTTGCAGGAACATGGATAAAGCTGGAAGCCATTATCCTCAGCAAACTAACACAGGGACAGAAAAACCAAATACCACATGTTCTTGCTTATAAGTGGGAGCTAAATGATGAGGACACATGGACACAAAGAAGGCAAAGACAGAAACAACACACACTGGAGCCTATCAGAGGTTAGAGGAGCAGGAGGAGGGAGAGGAGCAGGAAAAATAACTAATGGGTACTAGGCTTAATGGCACAAGTTTACCTATATAACAAACCTAAACATGTACCCCTGAACTTAAAATAAAAGTTAAAAATAATAACAATAATTTTTTTTGAATACTAAACGAATGTTTCCTCAAATGTTGGGGGGGTCTTCCTAATGTAATGCCTACAGGTATCAGAAACTTTTAAATTTAATATTCATCATTATATTATTATTTCCCTCAGAGAACTTTGTTCTGATTATCTACATTTTTCATCAAATTTTCTGAAAGCAATAACTCAATCCCTAATTTTTAGTGTTTGCTGATTTTTATGTTGTGAATATTCCAACCACAGCCAATTTCACCCTATTAACATGACATTACTAAATGCAAAGCAGAAAAGATGCACAATAGTCACACAATTATACAGTATCTCTACCATATAGATAAAACAGATGGAAATAACCTAAAGAGCAGATAATAATAAAACATAGTAAGTATAGGGAGTGATGAGTTTTTAGTACTTATTACCTTTGGTTTCAAGCAATAGTAAAAGGTCTAATCTCTAGAATCTATAAGGAACTTAAACAAATAAGACACCATTTCACACCATGAAAAACAAGTGTCTTTTGAAATTCTTAAAAATTTAATTCCTGGAGGCCTTGCTATTCCTTAGTGGTTCTATCAGTCTTGCCTATATATCTGTAAGTAGTCCCTCCATTAAATTTTCTTCAAAATCCTAGCTGAGATTTGGTTTCTCTTGAGATCCTGACATTGCCCTAGTTAAGGTCCTCACTGTTTCTCATTTTTTTTCTTCACCGGACTCCTTGCATCTAGTTGCAGCTCTTTTCCATCCACTTCAGAGAGTGATTTTTACTAGAAAGCGAATGGCACTGTGCTTCTGAATCAAACAAAAGTTTCAAGGATCAACAAACAGAAGTTTCTGGGTTTCTTGTAACAAGTGAGGTGCCCTCCTTGTCCATATTTTAGTTACAGTAATTTTCATGCTTTGATGTAATTACAAGTAAGTAAATCTCTCTTTGTTAGGAGATTGTAACCTCCTAGAGGACAAAATTGTATCCTACTCAACTCAGAGCCTAGCATCTGGTAGATGATTAATAAATATGTAGTAGATAAGGCTTTTCATATAAAATTATTACAATGTACTTTTTAGACAAAATTTTTTTTGTATTATCATTCTATGGAAAATATCAGTGTAATTTATCTCCAGCAAATTATTTTCCTGTCTAAGTCTAATATTCTGTGACTAAGTAACATATTAGTAGAGAGCTAAAAAACAAAAACAAAAATAAACAAAAATAACCTTACTTATGAATTGAGCTTATATTGCTATTTGATTTCCTTTTCAAAACACTTTTCACCAATCCCATGTGGGCTATCTTTCCCACAAAATATTAGTCAAATCTCAATAAAGAGTACAATAAGATCTTTGAAAGTAATCTTCATAGTTCCAGGCATAATCAGTTTTAGTTCTGAATTGACACTTTTAAAAGTCTGATAATTATATTTTATTTTTATTTCTATCATAATTAATTGGACTATATGTGTTATGGTTAATACTGGGTGTCAACTTGGTTGAAGGACACAAAGTATTGACCCTGAGTGTGTCTGTGAGGGTGATGTCAAGGGAGATTAACATTTGAGTCAGTGGGCTAGGAAAGGGCTAGACCCACCCTTAATCTGGGTGGCCACCATCTAATGAGCTGCCAGCACGGCTAGAATATAAGCTGGCAAAAAAATGTGAAAAGAGAGACTGGCCTAGCTTCCAAGCCTACATCTTTCTCCCGTGGTGGATGCTTCTTGCCCTCGAACATCGGACTTCCAAGTACTTCAGTTTGGGAACTCGGACTGGCTCTCCTTGCTCCTCAGCCTGCAAAAGACCTATTGTGGGACCTTCTGATCATGTGAGTTAACACTTAATAAACTCCCCCTTACATATATATATATAAAGGCTGGGGGAGAGAAGGCAGGGTGGCAGGAGTGGAGACCATGGGTATTTGAGCCACTTTCTCATGTAATTTGCTTGCGCCTTCAGGATCTGCTCAAGCCCGATCACATATATACCACTTCCATCTGATGATGGAATACTGCTGTGCACGACCCACTTCATGGTTAGATGGGTCAGAAAGCACCCAGTTCATGATAGGCAGTTCTGGTTGTATGGTGACTTGATGACCCATAGCCAAACGTTCAGTTTCCACCAAAGCCCAGTAACAGGCCAAGAACTGTCTCTCAAAAGGAGAGTAGGTATCTGCAGAAGATGGCAGGGCCTTGCTCCAAAATCCTAGAGGACTCTGCTGTGATTCACCTATGGAGGCCTGCCAAAGGCTCCAAACATCATTGCTATCTGCCACTGACACCTCAAGCACCCTTGGATCTGCTGGGTCATATGGCCCAAGTGGCAGAGCAGCTTGCACAGCAGCCTGGACCTGTTGCAGAGCCTTCTCCTGTTCTGGACCCCACTCAAAAGTGGCAGCCTTTCGGGTCACTCGATAAACAGGCCAGAGTAACACACCCAAATGAGGAATGTGTTGCCTCCAAAAATCCAAATAGGCTCACTAGGCGTTGTTCCTCTTTCTTGGTTTTAGTAGGGGACAAATTCAGCAATTCATCCTTCACCTTAGAAGGAATATCTCAACAGGCCCCACACCACTGGACCCCTAGAAATCTTACTGAGGTAGAAGTTCCCTGAATTTTAGTCAGATTTATTTCCCATCTTCTGGCAAGCAAATGTCTCACCAATAAGTCCGGTGTGTTTGCTACTTCTTGCTCACTGGATTTAATCAGCATAATGTCATCAATTAATGGACCAGTGTGATATCTTGCAGAAGTGAAAAGTGATCAAGATCTTTCCGAATAAGATTATGACAAAGCCGGAGAGTTAATAAACCCCTGCAGTAGGGCAGTAAACGTATATTGCTGGCCTTGCCAGCTGAAGGCAAATTGCTTCTGGTGGGCTGTATAGGCAGGAATGGAGAGAAAGGCATTTGCCAAGTCAGTGGCTGCATACCAGTTACCAGGAGGTGTGTTAATTTGCTCAATGTCTTGGTCTGTCATCATTTTACTACTATTTCTAAATGTAAGTGACTAGTACATATTTTGAAATTCCCCCCAACAGTTTTTAGTACCTGGAAAAGAGGGCCTATGTCCACATCAAAACCAAGATCAGCAAATCCTGTAGCTATAACTTTTGCTCCTCTGTCATGGCCATCTTGTCCCATTTTTGCTACAAGAAGACGAGGTCTGCGACCTTCACGTTCCATGAATTTATGAACCCTAAAAACCATTTAAAAATATATCAGTAGTTAGATATTAATCTTCCAAAGGTAAGATATAAAAACTAATTTATTCACAGCAAATCTTTCAAGTTTATTTAAAAACACTTAATTTGTTTACTTGTATTTTGGGGTTTTTTTGTTGTTGTTCTATTTGTTTGATTTCCAATTTTTATTTTACATTCAGGGGTACATGTGCAGGTTTGTTACACAGTTAAACATGTGCCATGGTGAACAGCTGCATAGATCACCCCATCACCTAGGTATTAAGGTCAGCATCCATTAGCTATTCTTCCTGATGCTCTCCCTGCTCCCATCCATATTTTGTTAATGTATCTATTTACACTGAAAGCTCCATTAAAGCCATCTCCCCCTTAGAGGAAAATCTGAAAGATGGCACAGACTGTAAGCACATAGCACTGAGAATATCACGGTGAAGTAAGACAAAAAATGACAACCTCCCACCTTCATGAGCCAGTGTACAGAGTACAACATGCAGAAAGATTTAGCTATAAGCGAAAAAGTGACTTCATAGTCATTTATACATATATGTGACAGACTAGCTGCTTTGAATTGTCCATATCTCATCTACCCTTCATAAGTGTGAACTCTCCCAAGCTAAGAGCAATATGGCTTCTTAAAATGCTAAATAATCAAAATGCTTGCTTGCTCCACCAACAAATTTACTTACAACACAAAAGAGCACTTATCTTTGTTAAAAGAAAAAAAGTTCCACTTTGATGACTTTTACCTTGGCTGTTTTGATATTTACCTAGTGTACAAGTATTGAAATTCAGTTTTTAATGGGAAGCTTGTTACAGAGGTTGGAAAGACCAATCATCAAAAAGCTAGTTTTTACATTTGAGAGATATATCACATTAATATATATTTCCAAGTCATGCTGTGGAAGTGTAAGTTATTATCAGTTCAATACATACTGATTGTAATGTATGCATAGATGCCAACTAAATGTTTACTTTCAATTATGAAAATTAAGATTTTATAATTATTCAAGCAGTAAATAATGTAAACAAATTCAAAAAATATGAAACTCTACCAGAGTAAGCAGATTGAAATATAAATACCTGGAGGATATGAAGCAGTATCATTGTTAGTTAAACATCTGTTTGACATGAGAAACTCCTGAAGGGGACCATAGTGAAAGTTCAAAATAGTATTAATTATATGAAAACTAATATTATTAGTTTCAATATTTAATATTTATTATTAAATAAAAACAAGCAACCCCATCAAAAAGTGGGCAAATGATATGAACAGACATTTCTCAAAAGAAGACATTCATGCAGCCAACAGACACATGAAAAAATGCTCATCATCACTCGCCATCAGAGAAATGCAAATCAAAACCACAATATGATACCATCTCACACCAGTTAGAATGGCAATCATTAAAAAATCAGGAAACAACACGTGCTGGAGAGGATGTAGAGAAATAGGAACACTTTTACTCTGTTGGTGGGGCTGTAAACTAGTTCAACCATTGTGGAAAGCAGTGTGGCGATTCCTCAAGGACCTAGAACTAGAAATACCATTTGACCCAGCCATCCCATTACTGGGTATATACACAAAGGATTATAAATCATGCTGCTATAAAGACACATGCACACGTATGTTTATTGCAGCACTATTCACAATAGCAAAGATTTGGAATCAACCCAAATGTCCATCAGTGACAGATTTCTGGATTAAGAAAATGTGGCACATATACACCATGGAATACTATGCAGCTATAAAAAAGGATGAGTTCGTGTCCTTTGTAGGGACATGGACACAGCCGGAAACCATCATTCTCAGCAAACTATCGCAAGAACAGAAAACCAAACACCGCATGTTCTCATAGGTGGGAATTGAACAATGAGATTACTTGGACACAGGAAGGGGAACATCACACACCAGGGCCTGTTGTGGGGAGGGGGAAGGAGGGAGGGGGGAAGAATAGCATTAGGAGATATACCTAATGTAAATGGGTGCAGCACACCAACATGGCACATGTATACATATGTTACAAACCTGCACGGTGTGCACATGCACCCTAGAACTTAAAGTATAATAATAATAAAAAAAATAAAAAAATAAAAAATAAAATAAAATAAACATTATCATGTACATATTAAAATAATGATAGTACAGATATAATATATATCATGTATATTTCTAATTATATATATGTAATGAATAAATTATATACTCTATTAATTATATGTTATATAGTCTATATAATATAGATAATATAATTAACATTTAATTTGCTATTTATTATTTTAAAATTCAAACATTTTCTCAGTTGTATGTAAGGAAATTAAGCTCCCAGTAGATTCAAGGGGATTCTGTTAACAGAAAAGATGAAATTCTGGCCTAAGAAACCTTACATATTACCTCTTGATAGCAGATGTTATCTCTTTACTTTCTCCAAATTCCTGGCGATATGCTCCACTCACCATTCGATCATTCGCTTTATGTTCACCAAATACCTTTTTCAGAGCATCTGTGATTTCTCCCACTGTACATCTGAAACATGAAATGGTGGTTCCATTAACTTCATTATTTCGTGATAAAGATATCTATTTACCATAATATTCAATATAATTAAACATATTTTATTACCTAAGACTGTTTATTAACAATAGACTGTAAAAATGTAAAATAAGAATGTTTTTAATGTATTATGAAAGCGTCTCTTCTGAAAATACTTGTGAAAAATTTATTCTGGATGCCTTTATGCATCCAATTATCTTTTCAACATTTGTCAATCAAGAAATGACTGAAGGACCTAAAAATTATATATATAGACAAGTACCTGAAGGTTGCTGAATAATTCACCACTAAACACAAATGGATAAAGAGAAACACTCCCATAAATATTTTTTGATAAGAAGTAAATCTTTTAGCATATTTCATCCATTTGTTCACTAACTCATCCAACATTAGCTGTGTGCCTAATATGTGCCAGATATTACTATATCTCTATATCTACTAGAGCAATACAGTAATAAACGAGACCAAAGAAAAAGTGCTTGTTCTTATAGACATTAACATCTGTAACATCTAGTCAGAGGATGCACATGATAAACAACTAAATTAATAAATTAGTAAGATAATTTCATAAGGTAATAATAAGTACTATAAAGACACTAAACCAGGCAAAGATGGAATGGGATGTCTGGAAGAACTATTTTAAAGTTATTGAAGATGTGAAGATATGACTTTTGAACTAAGATATAAATTATAAAAAAAGGGATCCCAAGGGAACATAAAAGAGTAAGAGTGTTTGAAAAAGGAAGCACTAAAAGCAAAGGCTCTGAGATGTAGGAAAATATGTTTTATGTTCTAAAAATAGAAAGAAGGGCATTAGGAACACAGCATATTGAGGAAAGTGGTATAAGATGAGGTCAGAGAAATGGGCAAGAGTCACATCTAGCATATCTTGCAGACTATCGAAAGACTAGGTTTTAATCTAAAAGGAATGGGCAACCGTCAAAGGCCTTTAATAAAAGTCATCTAATGTAAATGACGAGTTAATGGGTGCAGCATACCAACATGGCACATGTATACATATGTAACAAACCTGCACGTTGTGCACATGTACCCTAGAACTTAAAGTATAATAATAAAAAAAGTCATGTAATTTCTCTTACGAAATCAGTAGTAGAAAAAAACAACACATACTATTTATACTATACCTTAACCAGTTAAAGCAACATATTTTTTAAAAAGTTCATTATATTAAGAAATAAACACTTAAAAGCAAAAGTAATCCATTTAATGATGTTGCCATATATTGGGAGAAAAATTTTCCGTGGGTCACTTGCATTTCTTCATATCCTGTGGAGCACAGCACTGATGGCTCTTTATTCTGGACTATGTTTTCAAAGATGTCTGTATAGTGAATTGCCTTAGAAGACAGGAATATTAGCTACCCCCAGAGCAAAGGGTAGGTTTGCTTTCTGTCCAATATAATAATGTCTCCCTCTAGAACAATGGGGGCCATGCTTATTACCCATTACAAAAGATTCAGAATCCCTAAGCTCAGGGTTCCTCTCCTTGAAAGTAACCCAATACACTGTACAAGAGGTATCACCTAGCAGCCCTTTTCACATCACTCACATCAATTGGGCATCAAAGGAACTAGCCCAAACCTGCTGATGTTATGGCTATTAATACTGTAGTAACAAACTGTCATTAGGTTCTGATCCAGGGATCTCATATCATCAACCAGCACCTCACTAAACAGGATAACTTGCTAGCTTACAAGAAGGATAATATTTCAGGCCCCTTCTGGTTCTTAATATAATGAATTTATTTATATATTGATATATATAATGAGATAATTTTTAAATAACAACAAATAGAAAAATAATAACAATTAACACATTAAGTGCCATATTCTGTTTCAGGAACTATTTTTAATGCTTTAATGTCTTCACAACAATTCTATTGGGTAGTAAATACAAAAAACTTCACTTTGCCAAATATCACGTCTATGGTAACACAGAAGCAGATACAACATGAGATTAGATTCTGTTTTTTACTCAGCCTTTTTTAAATGCAGGATGACAAAAGTTAGCAGACAAAGGAGCATATTAAGGGTTACAAATGGCAAAAGTTTCAAGAAGGAACAAGTGGTCAATAATGTTAAATACTGTAGAGAATTCAAGATATGGACTAAAAATTATCCACAATATCAGACAAAGAGCGTTCGCTAGTGAACTTAGTAAGAGCAATTATATTACAGTAGAAAATCAAATGCAGTAGACCAAAATGTCAACAGGAGATAGAAGACTAGTAACAATTAACAAGTATTCTACTCCTAAAAGAACATGTGGTTCTAATAACAAGGGAAGAAGGACTGGGATGAGAGTGTGGGGAAGTTGGTTACTCTTCTGGTTGCTTCATGGTTAAAACTAATTCAAAAGCAATGGGATGACAAGTTTTTCCTATTAATTCTCTGATTAATGTTCCCCTCCCCACCCCAGAGCCATTTTAACTGGTAAAATATCAAGGTAATAGGCATAAACCTAGTGATATACTTGAGAGTCCAACACATTTCAACCTGTGAATCAGTGAAATGGATTCATTTCAGTAGTTTCAAAATTCCTCAGCCACAGTAAAATATACATTTATTAATACATTTCACTCAAAATATGTGAATGTTTTAAATACAGAGGATTTTAAAATGATAAGAATTAAATTTATTATGGATGCCATTATTTTCTTTTGGGTTCGCATGGTTTATAGGGTCAACCTTTCATTTAAGTATACTCTGGAAAGCTAAACCGGCCAACTTTTAGTCTTTGGAAACCTCCAACTTATATATCTCTACCTTGCACGAGATGCATCCACTGCAAGAGCCAGGATATTTCCATCTCCGCTAGCAGCACATTCGGTTAGTGCAGCAAGACAACGTTCAGCCAAAGCTTGATCTCTGCTGGATTTGATCTATGGAAAAAGTCAAGGAAAGGGACAATTTACATGAAGAGAGAATAAAACAGAGATCAAGAGATTAGACCCTGATGCATACCACGTGGCATTTTTTTCCATAATCCTAACTCCAAATATAAGAGGAAAAAAATGAACAGAATAATATATAACCTAGGAATTTTATTCATTCAATTCATTCATTCACTCAGGATTTCCTAAAATAATATTATATTTGGTATAACCCCAACAAATCAGAAACATGCAGGGCAATAATAGTGCTGACCTTCCCAAGCAGCACATGTTACTTAGGCTTTTCTAAAGTAGCAAGACATTGAAAACAAGTAGGTATTTCATATAAAGTATTTTGAAGGAATACTAAAGATTAGTTGTGACAAGAGAAAAGAAATATGAACTTGGAGAATATTTTAGTTATATTTTAAGTTTCCTTTAGATAAATAACAATATATAAATAATAATGTATGTATATTGCTGTAATTTTATTTAAAAATAATCTCAAGAGAGAAACAGAGACTAAGAGAAAGATATACAATGAAAAACATAGTAAAAAATGTTTTCCCTGGGTCCTAACTCTGCTCTGCCAACAATTTGTCAAAGTAAAGTTGCATAAATCCATTTTTTTTACAAATTGTACCACCTGTAAGAGAGTCTAAAATATGATACTGCTGAAGCTGCCACGAATATTATATAGTATATATAAGCAGAGGTGGTATAGAAAATTTATACAGTCATCCCTCAATATCTTTCGGCAATTGGTTTCATGACCCACTGCCCACCCTATCCACAGACACCAAAATTCAGGGATGTTCAAGGCCCTTATACAAAATGATGTAGTATTTGCATATAACCTATGTACATTTTCTTGTATACTTTAAATCATCTCTAGATTACTTATAATTCCTCATACAATGTAAGTACTATATAAATAGTTGTTATACTGTATGGTTTAGGAAATAACAACAAGAAAAAAAGTCTGTACACATTCAGTACAGATGCATCCATTTTTTTTTTTTCTCAAATATCTTCAATTCATTATTGGTTAAATCCATAGATGTGGAACCCATAGATATGGAGGTCCAACTATATTTAGGGCAAGAAAAAAATTAACTCCAAATTCTCCATAAAAATGCTCATTTTTGGCCGGGCGTGGTGACTCATGCCTGTAATCCCAGCACTCTGGGAGGCCGAGGTGGGTGGATCATGAGGTCAGGAGTTCGAGACCAGCCCAGCCAAAGGAGTAAAACCCTGTCTCTACTAAAAATACAAAAATTAGCTGGGCATGATGGCTCATGCTTGTAGTCCCAGTTACTTGGGAAGCTAAGGCAGGAGAATTGCTTGAACTGGGGAGGTGAAGGTTGTGGTGAGCCAAGATCAGGCCACTGCACTCCAGCCTGGGCAATAGAGTGAGACTCCATCTCAAAAAAAAAAAAAAAAAAAAAGCCCATTTTTCTTTATCTTTCATTGGAGACAGAAACAATAAACACATACAATTTAAGAGAAAAATAAAGTAAATCGAGAAAACAACCAAGTGATTTGGCACAGGGTAGTAGGGTGCTATTGTAGATATTGGATCACTGTAAGCTTCTTAGATAAGGTGACATTTGAGCAAAGACCTGAGAAGTCTACCTTTTCTGGTTTACTAGAAAACCAGTCATCCTTAGATTAGGTAGTTTGCTATAATTATCTCAACAACAGATTACTAAAATTCAGGGAGTGAAAACACATGCTAAAATTAACTGGGACTGAAGATTAAAAAAATAATTTAATACAAAATTACAGTTGAGGTAGTTCACGTTTTTTAAAAAATTACCACCACAGGTAAAATACTGTTAAAACCCATGGGTAAAAGGAAAGCATAAGACAATATAAACTTGAGTTCATTACTGAAGAGAGCTCAGAGTATTGAAGCAGAAATATATTTTTCTATACAAATATCTGATTTTAGCTATGAAAGTCAATTTTTATAACAGAAGAACTTTGATTTGGTCATGGTCCTAAGAAGGTTCAAAACTAGGAAAAAGTTACATCAGAATATCCATTTATCCTAAACTGGCACTAGAGTCAAAAAGCCTGCATTCAAATCCCAGCTTTCTCACTTATACTATAAACTTGAGCAACTAAAGGAGACTCTCCAATCATTAGTTCCCTCATCTGTAAATGGAAATAAAAATAGTAATTACCTGTTAAATAAAATAATACACAAAAACAACAATTCCAGAAAAGCATTTAGTACAGTATGTGGTACATAGTAAGTGCTCAATAAATGTTATTTATATATAATATAGGAAAACTATTATTCCTATATTGTCATTAATGAATTCCTCTTTGTTGCCCAAAATAAGGTTTATCATTATTTACGATAAATGAAATCCCTCAGGCTATGAAGATATAAAGTTAATAAATAAGAACCTAAAGTATAAGAGAGAAGAAAGGGGTTTTCCAAATACAATAAATACTATTAGATTTTTATAGATTGAACGAAAAAAAAGTCATACATTAAACAATCTCAGGAAAAGTGAACAAAGAAAAGCCATTAAATTTTTAAGCCTCCTACCTTGGAAACAGTAGTAATTACAAATGCCAAAGATTAAGAGGCCAAAGTAGCTTCACACAACAAAAATATATAGGTTACAACAGTGACAATGAATTTGATTTACCTATTTTAGTATTTCATATGCTTTGGATCAACTCAGTGACAAAATAAGAAGGGAATACAGTACTCTAGTTTCAATCAAAATAAATAAAGGTTATTATATACTGTACCTTACTAAAGCATTACCAAATATAGTTGAATTTTAAAAATCAAAAAGCAAGTAATTATTTAACAGTAGTATCAGATGCTACCATTCTGGTGAAAGAAATCATAATAAGAAGCCCTGAATTCATATACTAACTCTAAACTTTATTCTGTTTTCAACTTTGAGTAAGTTATATAATTATCTAAGCCTTGGTTTTAATCTATAAATTATGGAAGGTATTATTGTAGTGTGGTTTTTAATAACAACTTAGAAGTTTCACAGAGGTAGATATCATGGTTTAAAACAAGTTTTTGGTGTCAACAGACTAAGACTGAGTCCGGGTTGTCTAATTATTTATCCTGAGCAAGTTTCTCAAAGCCTTATCTTTAGTTCCCTTACATTTGAAATGATGGAAATTAATACCCACCTCATGCTGTTTTAAGGATTAATTTAAGCACAACAATTTCAGAGCCTAGCCAGTGCCCAGAACACAGAAAATACTAAAAAAAAAAAAAAAAAAAAAAGCTATTAATACCTTCTGCAGTTTCTCAATCTGCCTGTTTCGCACTGAAGTATTATCAATTGCCAGAACTTCTACGGCGTCTTCTTTTTCCAACTGGTACTTATTTACTCCAACGATGACTTCAGAACCTGGTAATTTCCCAAAGAAAAATTTTATTCCCAAATAATTACCTAATTGTAATGCTCTGGGTATGACGTATTTTTCTTATAAATTTAATATCTTTAAGTAGTATTCTTAAGTCTTAATGAACCTTCGACATAGATCAGCAAATCCCAATCTGAGAAGGGGGTGTGGGAGGAAAGTAGAGGTATATGTCAGAATCTCTGTAAGGAAGGACTTCCATTATTCTACCAAACTATTAATACATACTTTCCCACAGTTTCTAATAAATCTTCTATCACTTCAAAATAACAATCAGAGAAGTTGCCATCTAAGATTTATAAGGTAGAGAATGAATACCCAGTAGCTTTTCTAATATTTTTTTGAATTCAGCCAATCACTTTTAAACAAAAAAAGAACCCTTCTATAAGTAGTAAATCAAAATGACAAAGATACTTCCTTACATGATAAAGAATATATTTTACCTCAAACTACCAGATTATTACTCTTATATAAAACTTCCCGCAACCCCTACCACTGGTTATACTCCTTCATATTTCCTTCATAGCACTTATCATGATCTATAATTCTTTATTTGCTTGATCATTTCCCTCTCTTTTACTAGAATGTAAGATTTGTGTGCATAGAGGTCATGTCTGTCCTGTTCACAGTTGTATGCCCAGACATAGCAAGTGCCTCAAACAAAATAAACTAAAAAAGTATTCATTGCATGAATGAATACTCCAATGCAGAGAACACTGATCATCAACAGTGTCATCTTCAAAATGTTAATGACATCTACTCACAAACAAGTACATACATACAATGGGTAGACATCCACACACACGTACATATGTTTGCCTGTGTGCATCCATGTATGCGAAAATACAAATATAGATAAAGTATATGAGAAAAAATTTACTGAAGTTCCATTTTTCATTATTTTTGTTTTAGTAACCATACATGTTATCTTCAAATAGAAATGAATTTCTTTTCAAATGCTGGATTTCATATATGAACTTTCTCACTTTATCTTACCAGAATCTATTCTAGCTTGTCTTCGGGCAGCACATTCTTCAATTCGAAGTTTAGGTATTCCCTCAGCTACAGCTTTGGCCATTCCACCCATTTCTTCAATTTCATTAATGAGCTAAAAAGAAAAACATTAACAAAACTAAAAGAGAATATTAAAAATGTGTATAAACTATACAAATTTGTTATGAGTGTTATATAATTACTAATATTAATAAAATTATAAACTAAATTTTAATGTTTCATAAGAACATAATTAAATGAACACCAAAGACATTAATTAGAATTTGTGTGTTTATAGTTACTTGAAAAGACAACTAACAAGTATATTCCAAAAAACACAAAACCTCTTCAGTCTTGGGAGAAAATTAAAGCCACATCAATTCTCTAATCTTTATTTTTAGGTACCTAAAGTTTTCATAATTACATAAAGTCTCTAAGAAAAATATATTTTAAAATGTAATTTACTTTTTATTTGAGCTGCAGAGAAACAATGTAACCTCATCTTTAATGAAATCAGGAAATATTTAAACCTTCAATCATAGCTTCTATATGAAAGCAGAAAGCAGACAGTGGAATGATATATGGCTTAGCAGAAAGGATCAAGTTCAACCCGCTTTTCCCTGATGAATTCAAGATTCTACGTAATTGGATTCTACGTAAGTGTAAAATGAGAAGCTAAAAAGAAGAAGACAATTTCAGAGTCTGCAACCACCCCTCTCTCATTCTGTCAGGAGAACCAATGTTTACTGTCTACAGCAAATGAACTCAAGATGCAATGAACTATCAAACACCAAATACAGAGAGAAGTAAGGGTAAGATGTCTTACCAAAATAAAAGCCTGTACTCTAACTAAAGGCTAATAACAAAAAGCACAGAGAGAAAGCAGAGACAATACAGGACGCAAAAGAAAACTTCAGAAAATATCATGAATTCAGAATAAAAAGGGATTCTGCACTAATGCAACAAATGAAGATGACATTAATTATAAGGGGGAAATTAGAAAACAAAAATGAGCTCTACGAATTAAAAATACATGAATGTAAAAATAAGTAGAAACATAAAGTTGACAAATCTTTAAGAACACAGAACAAAAAGGCAAACAGATATACTATAGAAAAGATAAGAACAGGCAGGGAGCAGTGGCTCACGCCTGTAATCCCAGCTCTTTGGGAGGCCGAGGTGGGCAGATCACAAGGTCAGGAGTTTGAGACCAGCCTGACCAACATGGTGAACTCCCCCATCTCTATTAAAAATACAAAAATTAGCTGGGTGTGGTGGCGTGTACCTGTAATCCCAGCTACTCGGGAGGCTGAGGCAGGAGAAACGCTTGAACTAGGGAGTCAGAAGTTGCGGTAAGCCGAGATCGCGCCACTGCACTCTAGCCTGGTGACAGAGCGAGACTCTGTCTCAAAAAAGAAAAAAAAAAAAAAAGATAAGAACATCAGGATATTATTTAAGGAGGTCCATAGCTTATGACTAGGAGTTCTAGAAAGAGAAACCATATGAAAATGGCAAGAAAAAAACTGTCAAAGAAATAATACAGGAAAATTTCCTAGAGCTATAAAAATATTTTTTTTTAAAAAGTGAGAGGAAAAAGACCCAATAAAGGTTCAGTACCATGTAGGAAAAAATACACCAAGTTATACATCAACACAAAAAGTAAAGACGAGGTCCCAATACTTTTAAAAAGAAAGATCCTGAATAAGAATGGCATCAAATTTCTGATCAGAAATATTGAAAGCCAGAATAAAAATATAGAATAAAAAACAGATCAATGCTTATAAACTTGTTTATGAATTTCCTGAATGGAAATAATGTCAAGCTTAGTCAGATTATCAATCAAGTATAAAAACAGAATAAAGACATTCTCAAACAGGCAAAGTTTCAAATAATTTATCTCCCATGCACCATTTTTAGCAGGTTTCTATGAGATGTACTTCCAAATAACCAAGAGATAGACATGGGATTCAAGATTCAGAATTCAACAGAGGAGAAATGAAAATATATTCCTACTATAATGGCAAAGAGGAGTGAAACAACAGCAATAGTGAGCAGAAATAGAGAAAAGACAATTTAAATCAAATGAGAACATTAGAAGATTTCAGAAAAGATTATATTGAGATATAATTATATCGGTACTAAGGGAGGAGGCAAAGTAGGGGTATGAATCAGCCAAAATCTAAACTACTCTACTAGGAAAGCAATAGTGTCTAAGGTCTCATGTGTAATGTCTACAGTTGATAAAATTAGAAGAAACAGTATACATGTGATTATAAACTATGCAGATAAAAACAAAAATAAGCAAAGAAGTATATATCTTACTCCAGGAAGCAGGAAAAAAAAAGAGGAAGATCAAAAATTGCTGTTCTTTCTATGAGCTTTTTAATACTAGCTATCTTTTCAATTCTTTTAATAAAATACTTTAATACAAATGTATTTTTAAATGGATTCAGTTTTGAAAACTATAAAATTAAACCTGAATTTCTTTTTTTGCAAACATTGTTTAAATTATTATATAAATTTGTAAGTGATTTGATTTATAAATTTAAAATCTATAAATCTTGACTTATAAGTTTTAAAATCTATAAATCTTTACAAATCTGCAAATTCTGAAAACAAAGTTGCAAAGTGGAAAAACTCACCTTTAAAGCAGCATCGTAAACATCATTTGTGAGAGATTCCATCATGTAGGAACCTCCCCAAGGATCAGCCACTTTGGGAATTCCAGATTCTTCTTGAATGATAATTTGTGTGTTCCTGGCAATTCGAGCACTTTTCACAGTTGGCAAACCCAAAGCTTCATCAAAAGAATTTGTGTGCAAAGACTGAGTCCCTCCAAATACTGCTGCCATTGCTTCTATTGCAGTACGGACAATATTATTGTAAGGATCCTAAAATATTTGATAAAAAACAAAAACCCAAAGAAACAAGTGATAGATATTGTCACTATAAACAGCAACATGATTAAACAGCAACTGCTGCATACTTTCTATGTCAATTTCCATATTAAGCTTCAGAATAGCAAATAAATTTAGACAAATTAGTTTAGAAGCCAGAATCAGAAGAGAATTAGAAGAGTCAGAGTCACTGTTTAGTGCTTAATCTTCTCTTAAGCACTAAAACATTACTTCTTTTTTTTTTTTTTTTGTGAGACGGAGTCTCGCTCTGTCGCCCGGGCTGGAGTGCAGTGGCCGGATCTCAGCTCACTGCAAGCTCCGCCTCCCGGGTTTACGCCATTCTCCTGCCTCAGCCTCCCAAGTAACTGGGACTACAGGCGCCCGCCATCTCGCCCGGCTAGTTTTTTTTTTGTATTTTTTAGTAGAGACGGGGTTTCACCGTGTTCGCCAGGATGGTCTCGATCTTCTGACCTCGTGATCCACCCGTCTCGGCCTCCCAAAGTGCTGGGATTACAGGCTTGAGCCACCGCGCCCGGCCAACATTACTTCTTATAATCCTCTGAAATATCAAACGTTTGTTGTGCTTACTTATATATTGCCTAAATACTTTTCTATAAGTATATCAATAACACATTCTTTTTCTACTTAAGACTATATAGTCCTTCATTTCATAATTCACTCTCCCCTAATTATTTTGTCTACCTCATAGTATCTACCACAATGATATGTACAAAACAGGCACTGAATAAATGTTAACTAAACAGATAAAACAACGGACTGAGATATCTGAAATTTGAGTTCTAGTTTATTGTATGCCTAATTGTGATTTGGGCAAGTCATTGGATCTCTCTGAACTTCAGTTTCCTTAGCTGAAAAAATAAGCAAGATAAAATAAAAATGATTATTAAGGTTCCTTCCAACCCTAAAAGTCTCTATTTCTCCATTTATTCATTTATATTTACTTTATTTTATTTTATTTTATTATTATTTTTTTTTGAGATGGAGTCTTGCTCTGTCGCCCAGGCTGGAGTGAAGTGGCACAATCTCGGCTCACTGCAAGCTCCACCTCCCAGGTTCATGCCATTCTCCTGCCTCAGTCCCAAGTAGCTGGGACTATAGGCGCCCGCCACATACCCGGCTAATTTTTTTGTATTTTTAGTAGAGACGGGGTTTCACCATGTTAGCCAGGATGGTCTTGATCTCCTGACCTCGTGATCCGCCCGCCTTGGCCTCCCAAAGTGCTGGGATTACAGGCGTGAGCCACTGCACCCGGTCTATTTTTCCATTTATAAGAACCTGAAGTTATATTTCATATGGAGCACAATAGTTATTATTCAACATTTAAATGTATAAAAGCAATGTAACTTTGTACATATAAATTATTTTTAAATGTATCAAAATAATTTCATATGTAAAGAGAACATGTATAAAAACAAGGCCATAACTATACAATTTTTAAGAGAACAAATAAAATTACCCAAGTAAAAATAGTCTTTAAACAGTTTGTTTGCTTGCATGCTTGTTTAAACATATAACTTTAACATATAAAATATGTATGTATATACAATCAATTTTAAATAGGCAGTTTTATGTTAAGAATTATAACTCTTACAAATATATGGGAGTATTAACTTATGACTTTTGCTTCTTCCTCATCATTAAATTCCATTTACTTTTTTTTTTTTTTTGGTGACACATAGTTTTGCTCTTGTTGCCCAGGCTGAAGTGCAGTGGTGTGATCTCGGCTCACTGCAATCTCCACCTCCCAGGTTCAAGTGATTCTCCTGCCTCAGCTTCCCAAGTAGCTGGGATTATAGGCATGCACCACCATGCCCAGCTAGTTTTGTATGTTTAGTAGAGGCGGGGTTTTGCCATGTTGGCCAGGCTGGTTTCGAACCCCTGACCTCAGATGATCCACCTGCCTCGGCCTCCCAAACTGTTGGAATTACAGGTGTGAGCCACCTCACCCAGCCTTGTTTACTTTTACAAAAGTGTTTCAGCACTACATGGAAGCTAGGATGTAAGTGATTTTATATTGTTAACCACTAGAGGGAGACAATTTTTATTTATTTATTTATTATACTATGTATAATTACAAATCTAAGTATACATTATGCTTCAGAATATTTATGATTTCAAATATTAACAGATAGCTTCTTAAATCTATTTCCTGCTTGTGCCATATTGCTCAGAAAATATATATATAAAAGACTTTATTAAAATTCTACATTTTGAATTATATACACACCTGCTCAGTAAGTGACCATCCAGATGTCTGACAATGTGCTCTTAGAAGAAGAGATTTTGAACTTTTAGGCTGAAACATTTTCTCTATTAAGTGAGCCCAGAGTCTTCTACCAGCTCTCATCTTTGCTATTTCCATATAGAAATTCATTCCAATTCCCCAGAAGAAAGACAACCTAAAATAGTAATGCTAGGTCCAGAATTTAATTAAACTTAACAATATAGAACAGAAAAAAAAACTAATTGCATCACACACTAGAAAATCAAGGTCTATATTTTAATTTCAAACAACTTAATTTGAATTAAGATCAGTATATGTATATTTATGTAACTTTAAACCTAACATAAAATCACAGTTTTATGCATATGGAAGAAATTTTGTTTCAGGTAAGAATTATTCACTTTGTAATTGGTTTTCTTTATGAAAGAATCTCTTCTTGTGTCCTTCATTAAAGAAAGATTCAATTTCTTTAAAAAAATATATTTTAGGAATACTCAATATGTAAGATAGGAGTCACTTATGAATGAAATAAAACAGCAAATCTGCTTTGTTTAAACAGTCAGAAAGTGTTTTCTAAAAGAATGATTGTGCATTTGGTCTAGGCATATACTTCTCCTTAATCTCTCCCTTTTATCTCATATTCTGTGCTGATTTAAACATTTAGGTTACTTGCCTGTCTCTAAAGGCACAAAGCTGGCAAATCCACTCCTGATACATTTTTGGAAGAAGTTGATTTTTTGAGACAGAGTCTTGTTCTATTGCCCAGGCTGGAGTGCAATGAAGCACTGTCAGGTCACTGCAACCTCCACTTCCCAGGTTCAAGCGATTCTTGTGCCTCACCCTCCCAAGTAGCTGGAATTACAGACAAGCACCACCATGCCCAGCTAACTTTTGTATTTTTAATAGAGACCAGGTTTTGCCATGTTGGCTAGACTGGTCTTGAATTTCTGGCTTCATGTGATCTGCCCACCTCGGTCATCCGAAGCACTGGGATTGCAGGCATGAGCCACCACACCCAGCCTTGAAAGAAGTTCTTAACACAGCAATTTTCAAATATTTTTATCTCAGGTTCCCTTTTTACTCTTAAAACTTACTGACAATTCCAGCCGAGCGCGGTGGCTCACGCCTGTAATCCCAGCACTTTGGGAGGCCGAGACGGGCGGATCACGAGGTCAGGAGATCGAGACCAGCTTGGCTAACATGGTGTGAAACCCCGTCTCTACTAAAAAAAATACAAAAACTAGCCGGGCGCGGTGGCGGGCGCCTGTAGTCCCAGCTACACAGGAGGCTGAGGCAGGAGAATGGCGTGAACCTGGGAGGCGGAGCTTGCAATGAGTGGAGATCGCACCACTGCACTCCAGCCTGGGCGACAGAGTGAGCCTCTGTCTCAAAAAAAAGAACAAAACAAAAAAAAACAACTTACTGAAGATTCCAAAGAATTTATTTCTTTATTTGTATAATATTTATCAATATTTTCTTTACTAGTTCACTTAAAAGTAACAATAAGGAAGGGCACAGTGGCTAGTGCCTAGAATCCCAGCACTTTAGGAGGCCAAGGCAGGAGGATAGCTTGAGCCCAGGAGTTTGAGACCAGCTGGGCAACACAGGGAAACCCCATCTCTACAAGAAAATTTAAAAATTAGCCAGGTATGGTGGCACACACCTGTAGTCACAGCTACTTGGGAGCCTGAGGCGGGAGGAACGCTTGAGCCTGGCAGGCTGAGGCTGCAATGAGCAGTGATCATGCCATTGCACTCCAGCATGTGCAACAGAGCAAGATCCTATCTCAATAATCATCAAATCAAATCAAAATAAACCCACAACATGTTAACATTAGTAACATTTCTTATGAAAAATAAGTATGCTTCTTAAAATATATGTATAATAAAAGCATCATTGTTTTACATTTTTGCAAATCTCTTCAATGTATGGCTTAAGAGAAGACAGCTGGAGTCTCATATCTGTTTCTGCAATCTGTTGCAATATCACTTATCGTGTAGCTTCTGAAAAACACCACTATAAATTCTTGAGAAAATGAAAGTGAAAAAGGCAAATAAAGCTCTAATATAAGCATAAAAACCATTTTTATCTCAAATACCCCAGAAAGAGTCTTAGCAATGCCCAACTGTTCTTAGACCATACTTTGGGAACTGCTGTCACAATAAGTACACAAATCCCTGGTATAAAGGAGCATTTCAGTAGTCTATAAAAACACTGAAGGCAGAAGCTATGTTTTCTACATGTTGTATTGTCAGCATATAGGCTAGTGTTTGGCACAGCAAAGCTTAGCAAGTGATTGCTGTACTGACTGAACCACTGAATGACTTTCGACTTCCAAATTTAAATATTTCATAAACTTCATTTAAGTTTTCCCATATTTGTCATACAACATTATTAAGAAACTGTTGTGAAACAAATGTTTCAACAGCACAGTGGATCCCAAAACATTACATTAGATAGTGCAACAGGAAAATAAAAAATAAAAAATAAATAATAGATTAATTCCGTATTCTAAAATGGAAAAATGAGAAAAATAAAACTGCCTAAACATGATGTCTACATTTTAATATAGTTTGTTAAAACGTGAAACTTGTGTTCTCTAAATAGTTGGAAACAAGATATTCCTGGAATTTACAAAGAAGTACAGCCAAATTTAATTCTATTTTTTATTAGAAATATTGGCTTTTTCTCTCATTATCACTCAAATATAAGAAAATCTAAATCTAGCCTGATATTTATATTTATAAATCCATTTTATCAATATATAAAATGGTCCTATGCATTTCTTAATGTTGAAACAATATGGAGGTTTAATTTACTCACCTTGGTGCAAATTCATCAATTGTCAGGCCAGCCTGGAGTCCAGTTCTAGAGTACTCCAATCCATCTGCTAAAGTATAGGCCAGCTCCAGAATGGCATCAGCCCCTGCTTCCTGCATATGGTATCCACTAATTGAAATTGAATTAAATTTTGGCATGTGCTACATTAAAAAAAAAAAAAATTGTAACAATGAATAAGTAAAATATTAAAAGGTTCTATTAAATCCACTTTCTAAGCGTAAATATTATTTTAAAATTACGTTAAACTCAAATACACTTGGTAGTTTATAATGTTAACAAAATATTTAATACTTATTTGTTACATTTAATTTGCTTTCCAATTGAAATGGTTCGTCCATGAACCATCATCAGGACTCTACCTACTTTATTTTTCTGGTGGACAAGAATTTGTACTAACCATTCTTCTAAAAGTTTAAATTGTGGAATTAGCTAGCTGAGGTTAGGAATGTAACCTTTGGTCTGAGAACTAAATGAGGCATTTTTAATTCCAAACCAATGACTTGGACCTCATAAGAGGTTGTAGACCCAAACTTTGGGTTAATCTGCTGAAGATGTATAAATTTATTATTATTTACTAGTTATTAATTTTCTAATTTGAATGAAGGCATCAAACATGAATAAGTACATGGCAGGAAAAAAAAGAAAATGATTTAATTCTTAGTACTATATGTTGAAACAAAATGGGATAAAATGCATGGCTTTAAAAATCAAAGATTCCAGTTTGATTTACTGTGACATTTAATACTAAGCATATCCCAGACAGGTTCTTTCCACCACAGTCACTACAAAACCTGTATTTCCACCATTCCCCTAAAATTTCACGTTAGGTAGAGTATATCACACATATCCTGCAGAGTCAAGAAAAACTATCTTTACCAAGAGTTAACCAAACATAAAATGCTTGCTAGGCAATGCTTGCTAGAGTTTGGAGATAATAGTAATTACAAGGATTGATAGAGATAAAAAGGGTTGATGACGATTTTCCCTGTGCCATGAAATAATGGTCTGACTTTAACATAGGTAAAGAGAAGGAGCGCATTGCTAGTAAGAAGCAAAGTGTGAATAATGGGTGGAAATATAAACAAATTGTTCACAGGAAAATGAAGGAGGAAAATGTGTCCCTATGGAGGGACTTTTCCCATCATTCTCATTGGGAAAGATGAGTCTAATTCAGGGGTGAATATTAGGGACCTCCTTGAGATTGCAGATATGAGTGATAAGTGATATCTTCCAATTCAGCTTTTAGCAGAAATAAAGCTGATATTCCAATCCCCATTTGTCTGATACCAGTGTCTACTTCACAACTGCATCTGAATTTCGGAGGAAAATTTAAAAATGTAAGTAGAAGACCTCCCTGAATCTAACAATTATCAGAGTTAAATTTTAGGAATAAAGAAAACACAGTAAAGATCTATTGCCCAGATTCCTACAAGTAATGACAGAACATAAAATTAGTACATTAAAAACAAAAAGTAACAATAATAAAACATTCCAAATTTATAATACTCAGTTTTAAAATTAGGTTTTAGCATGGTGTAAAAATTCCTACATTCAAGGAACTATAGAAAAACCTATAATAACCACAAAGTATACCTTTGACGTATATTGAAAGATGTCAGCAATAATTTTCATGGATGGTTCTGGAGGAAAAATATATGTGTTTCGAACCATAAATTCCTTTAGAATATCATTTTGGATGGTACCAGTAAGTTTCTCTTTAGGTACACCTTGTTCTTCTCCAGTTACTATAAAATTTGCAAGAACTGGAATAACTGCTCCATTCATAGTCATGGAAACTGACATTTTTTCTAAAGGAATTCCATCAAAAAGAATTTTGGTATCTTCCACAGTGTCAATAGCAACTCCAGCCATTCCAACATCACCACGAACTCGAGGGTTGTCTGAATCATAGCCACGATGTGTCGCCAGATCAAAGGCAACTGATAATCCCTGCTGACCAGCTAAATACATATAGAAAAATAATGTAAGATTCAAGAGTCTGGAATCAAGGTAAATGATTTACTTTAACACCACTAAAAATGTTGATTCATCTCATAACAGTATACTTTTATAACAACTATTTTTATGCTCATACATGTCAAAACCAATTTAAATAAAGATACTTCACTTCTTAAGAGAGTCAGTTGTTTCCCTTGTGCCAAAATGCACAAATTTAGTTCCGGACCTCACTAAAGGAAAGAATGGAAGAAACAACAAATCTCAATCATCTCATGTCTGTCTGAAGATATGGTACTTGATACAAATATTTCTAAAATTCATGAAAAGATCTGGCTGTTCATATATGGTAAAAATAACTTAACATTTGTATGCTTGCTTACTTTTTTGTTCTTTTATCTAATACTGCCACAAGAGGATTCTTGGCTATTCAAAATATTCTGGAAAACAGAATTATGACAATCGTACAAAATTTTTAAATAACTAAAATAATCTATACTAAATATAAGTTCAACCTTCCATGGGCAGTACAATCTTATAAATCTACCAGTTTAGTATTCAAACAGTATGATTTTATTACAGCTCAGAAAGAATTAATAATAATTAAGATAATTTTCAGTGAATGAATGCCAGATTGCACTGAATGTTTGTACCACGTTATCACATTTACACTTTCTTTGGGCATCATTTAACTATCTTCCTCTCCAATCCCTATCCCAACAATGTTAAACATTTTTCAAAGGCAAAGCTAATGTCTTCTTTTCTTCATGCAATTTCACCTCACCTAATTCCTTTTAAATAATGTGCATGTAAGTGTTGTTTTCTTTCAAAAATTTAGCACCTTATTCTAACTCACTTATCTTTTTGACCACAGAAGTTTAAAAAAATCTACTTTTTTCAGAGTGTAGTCTTTAACTACAAAATTATGGAGTGAATATCATCTTTACAGAGATTAACCTCAAAAAATAAAAATATAGGAGGTATATGTCTTATCACAAATACTATGTCCAATTAAAATCTCACCCTTAATATTGTCCTTATAGAACTTATTGCTCTCTTCCACAGTACTAAAACCAGCATACTGGCGGATGGTCCAGGGCCTAAAGGTATACATGGTAGGATATGGTCCACGTGTGAATGGCTTCACTCCTGGAAGTTCTTCAGGTAAGTCCGTAGTATCTCTCTTGGAATACAAGGGTTTTATAGAGATCCCTTCCGGGGTGTGCCATATTAGGTCTTCTGGGTTTTTGCCTTTCAGCTGCTTTTTAGCCAGGGCAGCCCATTCTGGGTGAAGGGGCTGTTGCTGGTGTAGAAGTCGTTGCCGTATGAGCCTGGAGCCTGATGATTCTTTTACCTGCTTCAGGTAATGAGGTGAAAGTAAAAAAAGCTGATTCTTAGCTCTTAACATGGTGGAGCATGGAAACACCCAACAGAAATAAGAACTGACCTAGAAAAAGAAACATAGTGTATAAACATTTAGAACAAGGGGTGGGAAATAGGAGCTACTGATTAGAAAGGAATAAAAAGGAAAGATGTATTAGTCTGATTTCATTTCTTCCCCTTTTCTGCTTCCTGCACCTGATATTTTATAACTTTGGCCCCTCTTCTTCACAATTACTATCAGTCTTCTAGTTCCAGTCTTTTTCCTCAGTAGCCTCTTAGCTGGTCTTACTGACCAGTCTTAGCCCCCTTCTATTCCATTCTATATGAATCCCTTCCATACAATGACATCATTGTAAATATGACTATGTCACACTCCCCATGAAATTTTTCAAAGACTCTGTATCATGCGGAAGATATACTACAGCCTCCTAATTAACATCAAAATGCTTTTATTAAATATCAGTTTATGACTGACATTATGTTGGGTAAAGGAGGAAAAAAGTGGTGAATAAGACAAACAGGTATTCAAGGCCTTCATGAACCAGTCTCTGTTTCCCCCTCAGACCCACCTCTGTCTTTGTCCTCTTTATGCATTTTGTGCACTAGAAATACTGGATTACCTACAGTTGGCTGCGCATATGTCAAAGTTTTGTGAATTTGCTCTTGCTCTTCCTTCTGCCTAAAATATTCTTCTCTTGCTAATTCAGCTAAGGCATTATCTCCAACTTGCAGCGTTTCTATGTGCTAGTAACACAGAAGTCTATAATGACATCACAAAGTAGCAATTTTAATCTCTGCAATACCCTTGATAGGTAGGTACTATTATTAGCCCCATTTTACAGATTAAGAAACTGAGGCACAGAAGAGCCAGCATTGACTGGAACCTATGCAGCTGGTTTCAAAGTCCTTGCATTTAACTAATACGCTCACAACTCATCCCAGAACCCATAAGGTGAGCCAAATGGCCTCTTCAGTAATCTACTTCTGTGCTAATTTATAAACTGCTCCAACATTAGAGCTGTACATTCCTGATAACTAGCAAAGACTTTTATACTAGGTTGCTGGGTTCAGTGTCATCATTTTCTAGATGTAGAAACTGAGGCTTAGAGAAATAAAGTCGCCTGATCAAAATCCCACCTCACAAAGCAGTAAACTGTTCACCTGAATTACTAAAACTTGTCAGAGTCATACAGCCTAAACATATAGAGCCTATTATTTAAAAAGATACTGAGATACAAACATTAATATATTCACTATACTATGTGTATTATACTGCATACGGCAACAAATAAAGGGAGTTTCAAATTTTATTTTCCATACCACTTCTTACCTATCAGTTTAGTAAAGTTTAAATGAAATACTCAACACTTATTACGGGGTCATTAAACAAGAGCCATAAACCACTGGTGAGAGTATGAACTATTTTAACTACTTTGGAAAGTAAATTGTCAGTATATATGAAATGTTTCAGAAATGTTTATGCCGTTCCACTGAGGAACATTACTCCTGGGAAAACTTCTGTAGTAATACATAGATGTTCCCTATAGTTTTATTTATAATAGAGAAAATTTAGGAAAATCGTGTCTAATAACATATGAATAAGTTAATTACAGCATATAAAAATGATAGCATTTCATGTAGCTATTAAAATATGTTTAGAAAGCTAGCAAAACTAATCTTTGATGTCGGAAGTCAGAAGAATGATTACTTATGGTTGCTAGAATACAACAGGAGCAAGAGAGGGGCTTTTGGGAGTAATGCTCTTGATCTGATTGCCACTTACATAGATATATTCTGTTTGTGGAAATTCATCAAATTATACAGTTATGTTTTATGCAGTTTCTGTAAATACATGTATAAGTACAAAGTTAAAAATGTGTTATGCGTATTTTCCCAAAAAAAGAGAAACTCAAAAAGTAGTAAGTAAAAGACTCAAGACACATAATTTTAAATGCAATAGGTTCAACTATGTAAAAAGTACATAGAACAAAGTCTAAATGGAAACAACAAAAAAGAAGCCGGGCATGGTGGCTCACGCCTGTAATCCCAGCACTTCAGGAGGCCGAGGCGGGTGGATCACTTGAAGTCAGGGGTTCAAGACCAGCCTGGCCAACATGGTGAAACACAGTCTCTACTAAAAATACAAAAATTAGCCAGGCGTGGTGGCACACGCCTGTAATTCCCAGCTACTCAGGAGGCTGAGGCATGAGAATCACTTGAACCCGGGAAGCAAAGGTTGCAATGAGCACAGATTGTGCCACTGCACTCCAACCTGGGCAACAGAGAGACCCTGTCTCAAAAAAAAAAAGAAGAAAAAAGAAAAAAGAAACAAACAAACAAAAAACCCTTCAATTTTTTAATACTAGCACAGTTTTTATTCTTTAAATCTATGGGGTCCTTGTCATCCATCTTTTTGCAAGCCATCCACTATATTTACTAGCTTAAAAGGTGGGTGAGAAAAACAATGAAGCTACAACTAAACCGTTTCAATAGTAATCCTATAAAAGGTAATCTGAAACCCACCTGAGTCTAAACTGTTGGCAGGAAATATCACACTCATTTCACGTGGACTTTCCCAAATCTGAACAACTAATAGGAAAGAGCCCCGTATAAGGGACAATAACCTCCAAGATATTGCAGGGTCGGTTCCAGACCACCACAATAAAGTTAATAAAGCCTGTCACACAAATTTTTTGGTTTCACAGTGTATATAACAGTTGTATTTACACTGTATTGTAACCTATTAAGTGTGCAATAGCATTATGTGTAAAAAAATACTGTACATACTTTAATTTTAAAATATTTTATTGCTAAAAAATGCTAACAATCATCTCAGCCTTCAGCAAGTCCTAATCTTTTTGCTGGTGGAGGGTCTTGCTTGAAAATCACATGTGAATTGGTGGACGCTGGAAACAGATACCACTTTTAGATAAAAACACAACTACTGCAGATGGCAATACGACCTCTGAATTTTCTCAGAAGACCATCAAGAGAGGCCTCAAGCATTCAAAGAAGCAACACGCAAAGCAAGTATGTTACTGACAACTAACGTGAGTTAAAGAGGAATGATTAATCCCACCCCCACACCTCAAAAACAAATCAGTGAGAAAAAAATTCTGAACCACTAACTTCAAGCTTTAGCTGCTGACGTGTGATTGTACATTAATAGTTCAAGAAGATACTCTGATGTTCAACCAGTTGGGTTTGGAGATGGAAACATAGGACATGAAAATTATATTTGATATTAGCATAAGTACATCATTAAACACAAAATTATATTGGGAGAAAATCATCAAGTGGTTTAAAACTTTACACACGTACGTTATCCAGGGCTTCAAGCTTCCCTAAAACCACCTTCTTTCTAGACAAAACTGAGAACGAGTTAGTAATTTAAACGTTTATGTCACTTTAGACCTGTCTTTTCTATTCTACCTCTCACTCTTAACCCTGTTTACACTCTTAATCCTGTTTACACACAGAAAATCACTTTTAGTCCCGAAAACTCTTAGAAAAACCCTGACAATAACATAACCCACAACCTAGAAGGGAGGCAGCCATGGAGCAAGCTCATCCCTTTGGAACCATACAAAAACTGACCTCCGCCAACGGGAACAGTCAGGGTGTTTAGGTGGTCAGAGAAGATAACGACATGGCCCCTAAAGTATTAAAAGCACTTTCTTTCCAGAAGTACCTCCGAATTGCCAAGGACCTCGCCCAAAAAGAGAGATTGGTCGAAGTGAAAATCTAAACCTAAGGAGAAGGCAGAGAGTGGGATCCCGTCACAGTAGGAAGGTAAAGAAGACAGAAGTAAAGGACAGACGGGGAGAGAAAGGACAAAAGTTCAAAATAAAGGGGTAGAGGAAGGACAGGAGCCAGAAGAATGGAGCGATCTGAAAGGTGTACGTCCTACTCACTGGTAGGCCTGTTTCGGACTCCGCTGCATGAGAGGGCGGCTGGACTTCTGCGTCCCCCGCCTCACCTGTCAGAGATCCAGACAGCCAGGCCTCCCCGCCCTCACCTAGCCCACACAAACCGCGCAACCGCCAGCGACAGCCGGATGACTCTGGGGGCGTAGGCCGACACCGCCTTCCCTCCAGCCAATCTAATCGCGCTCTCACGGGCGCGTTCCTGATGACGTTTAGGGGTAGGGTTAGATGCCCGTTTCCGCTTTCTTCCCGCCCACTTCCGGGTCTCCTCTTTTACGAATGTTTGGGCGCGAATTACTCTAAGCGCGGCTCCCAGAGGGTTGCAAGAAGAATCAGTGGTGAGTCGTGATATCCTTAACCGGCAGGGTGGATCCAAAGTTGAGGGATGAGTTTTAAAGCCAACGCGTTTGTGGTAGACTTCGCGGTTTGTATTTGAGGAGGGCTAGGGGGGATTGCTCACCGGGAAATGCCGATGTCCTAAAAGGTCTGCCGTTAGGATCCTGGGATTGAGATATTTGATAAGGGAGGAGGGAGCAAAGCCATGAATACTTCCTCCCTATTTCCCCCGAATCATCCTTATGCTCATCCTCATTTCTGGATTTCTTCCGCAGGCACGAGTGAAGTCAAGTGCAGCCTGGGACATTAGTGTCTGTTTTTCCAGGCGTCCTACTCACTATTGTGCCCACATAGAGGTCTAAATTGAGATAATTGAGTCCCATGAGTATCAACAAGCTGGTAAGGAAAACAAGACAACCTAGAATGCCTCCTTCTCTCCTAAAGCATATAGTCTGGCGGCAAACTACTCTCCCAGCCTTGTTTCTTTCACTCCTCCTATACACATTAAAAGACTCGCTGAACTTTTCCTGTCCCTGAACACGCCAGTTTTGTTTTGTTTTGTTTTTCCCGAGCTTTCCTGCCGTCCGAGTTTTACTGTTTTCCCTTGGATGCTTCATTTTTCTACTTTTTCACTATTTCAAAACGTCATTAAAATAATACTTTTTCCATGAATAATGTACAAGCATACCTCCGAGATATTGCGGGGTCGGTTCCAGACCACCACAATAAAGTTAGTAAAGCCTGTCACATGATTTTTTTGGTTTCCCAGTGCATATAACAGTTGTATTTACACTGTATTGTAACCTATTAAGTGTGCAATAGCATTATGTATTAAAAAAAACTGTGCATACTTTAATTTTAAAATATTTTATTGCTAAAAATGCTAGCAATCATCTCAGCTTTCAGCAAGTCCTAATCTTTTTGCTGGTGGAGGGTCTTGCTTGATGTTGATGGCTGTTGACCAGTCAGGGTGATGGTTGCTGAAGATTGGAGTTGCTGTGGCAGTTTCTTAAAATAACAAAATAATGAAGTTTCTACAGCAGTTGACTCTTCCGTTCACTAAAGATTTCTCTTAGTGAATCTTTTACTAATCTCTTAGTAAACGGCGATGCTGTTTGAAAGCATTTTACCCACTGTAGAACTTCTTTCAAAATTAGAGTAAATCCTCTTAACCCCTACCATTGCTTTAGCAACTAAGTTTTTGTGATATTCTGAATTCTTTGTTGGTGTTTCAACAATATTCACAACATCCTCACCAGGAGTAGATTCCATCTCAAGAACTTTGCTCATTCATAAAAAGCAACTTCTTATCCACTAGTTTTATCGTGCTATTGCAGCAATTCAGGTACATCTTCAGGCTCCACTATTTCTCTTGCTATTGCCACCAGATCTTTCGTCACTTCCTCCACTGAAGTCTTGAACCCCTCAAAGTCATCCATGAGGGTTGGAATCAACTTTTTCCAAACTCCTGTTAATGTTGCTATTTTGACCTCCTCCCATGACTCATGAATGTTCTTACTAGCATTTGGGATGGTGAATCATTTCCAGAAGTTTTCCATTTATTTTGCCCAGATCCATCAGGGGAATCACTGTCTAGGGCAGCTATAGCTTTACAAAATGTATTTCTTAAATAATATAACTTGAAAGTCAGAATTATTCTTTGATTCATGGGCTGCGGAATGAATGTGTTAGCAGACATGAAAACAGCGTAATCTCCTTGTACATCTCTATCAGAGCTCTTGGGTGACCAAGTACATGGTCTTTGAGCAGTGTTATTTTGAAAGGAATCTTTTTTTTGTGAGCTGTAGGTCTCAAAGATGGGCTTAAAATACTCAGTAAATCATGCTGTAAACAGATGTGCTGTCACCCGGGCTTTGTTCTTCCATTTCCAGAGCACAGACAGAGTAGATTTAAAAGAATAAGAGCCCTAGGATATTTCAGAATGGTCAATGAGCATTGGCTTCTAGTCACCAGCCACATTAGCCCCTAACAAGAGAGTCAGGCTGTCTTTTGAAGCTTTGAAGCCAGGCAGTGACTTTCTAGACATGAAACTTCTAGACAGCATCTTCTAAGAGAAGGCTGTTTTGTCTTCATGGAAAATCTGTTGTCTAGTGTAGCCACCTTCATCAGTTATCTTACCTAGAACTAGATAACTTGCTGCAGCTTGTGCATCAGCACTTGCTGCTTCACTTTGTACTTTCGTGTTATGGAGATGGCTTATTTCCTTAAACCTCAGGAACCAAGCTCTGCTAGCTTCAAGCTCTTTGGCTGCAACTGTCTCACCTCCCTCAGCCTTCACAGAATTGAAGTGAGTTAAGACCTTGCCATGAATTCATCTTTGGTTTAAGGGAGTGTTGTGGCTAGTTTGATTTTCAATGCCAGACCACTTGAACTTTCTCCCTGTCAGTCATAAGGCTGTTTTTGCTTTCTTATCATTCATGTCTTCACTGGAATAGCACTTTAAATTTCCTTCAAGAACTTTCCCTTTGCATCCACAGCTTGGCTAACTGGTGTGGTTTCCAGCCTATCTTGGCCTCTGACATGCCTACCTCACCTTGCTTAATCATTTCTAGCTTTTAATTTAAAGTGAGAGAGGTGTGATTTTTTCTTTCATTTGAACACTTGGAGACCATTGTAGGGTTATCAACTGGCCTAATTTCAATATCATTGTGTCTTAGGGAACAGGGAGGCCTAAGGAGAGGGAGAGAGGCAGGGAACAGCCAGTTGGTGGAGCAGTCAGAACACACACAACATTTACCTATTAAGTTCTCTGTCTGATATTGGCATGGTTCATAGTGCCCCAGAACAATTACAGTAGTAACATCAATCACCATAATAGATATAATAATGAAAAGTTTTGAAATATTGTGAGAGTTATCAAAATATGACACAGAAACATGAAGAGTGAGGACAATCTGTTGGAAAAATGGCATCAATATAGTTGCTCAATGCAGGCTTGCCACAAACCTTTAGTTTGTAAGATGACAACAACAACAACAACAAAATACGGTGTCTGCGAAGCTCAATAAAGTGAAACACGATAAAAAGAGTTATGCCTGTACATTCTTACCCATATGCACAAACCAGTTTAAGACAGTCATTCCCTCACTTGCCTCTTTATAACATTTATAAATATATATAGTAATTATTTTCATATCTGTCTCTACCTGTGCACTATCACTTAGCTGTGGTTTCCCTTGGATCTAAGAATGGGACGAAATATCTATTCATTTTTATATGCACTGCAAGTAGCCCAGAATTAAGAGAAACTATGTATTTTGTTTATTGGATTCTTACTATGTCTCAAATACTGTTCTAGGTGGTTTATATATTCTTTGTTAAATCATTTTTGCTTTACAAAAGCCTTTAATGTTAGTACTTTTATTAATCATTTGACTAATGGGGAAAATGAGTTAATTTACTTGCCCAAAGATATACAGTTAACTAAGTGGCAGGGCTAGATTTGGAGCTTGAACAAGTTACCCTTGTCGCAGGACTGCTCTTCACCATTATGGTAGTGTTCTCAACCTGGGTTGATTTTGACCCAGGAGACATTTGGCAATGTCTGGAAACAATTTTGGTTGACTCTACTCAGCGGTTGGAGGTATTCTAGCATGTGACGGTCTACGTAGACCCAAGCATGCTGCTTAACATCCTACAATACACACCACAGACTCCACAATAAAGAATGATCCATCTAAAATGTTAATAGTGCTGAGGTTGAGAAACTTTGTGCTATAGTCTAGTGCCTCAAGTAGGTTTCACTGTTAACAGTATTTCTCAAACTCTGTTAGACCGGTTTTGTTTTTTATTTCTAATCAGTCATAACTGATAATTTTGTAAAATGCAATTAAAAATCAATTATAGTCAAACTGCCTTGTGGTATAATACCAGGAGTGAACTCTGATGTAAATAATAAATTTTGGGTAGTATGATGTGTCAACAATTACAACAAATGTACCACTTTGGTGTGTGATGTTAATACTAGAGCTTGCAGGGGATATGGGGGAGGGCAGGGATTATATAAGAAGTTTCTGTATGTTTGGCTCAATTTTCTGTATATCTAAAACTGTTCTGGAAAAAGTCTGCTTTTAAAGAAATAGTAATTACTAGAAAATGATACGGCAAAGACAAGGCTAGTTATTTTATGATTAGGTTCAATGTGCATAAAATTACTCTATCAAATTGCTGTAAAAATTTCTAAGTGATTACCTTCAGTTTCCACACTTGAAAGGATTATGGCAAACAGTTTGAATGAGATTTGGAGTAGCACTAAATTACATGTTATTTTAATAAAGAATATCAAGAAGAAAATGATTAATGGAACGAAAGTATAAATAAGTGCCAAATGAGAGAGAGCATAAGAGCCACAGACTTGGAGAGAAATGAAGTAGAATAGTTAGGAAGATTTTGAGAAGGAGGTGGCTCATGATCTGAGAGAGGGGGGCAGAGATGGGAGAGAGCTGCTCAGGTAGAAGGTACAGTATATGTTTGGGAGGCAGAATTACTCAAAGTGTGTTCAGGAAATCATCAAATCTAGCTAGAGAGGGAGATTTGATTAAGGAGTAGTAGGAGAGAAGTATGAAAAGGTAGGCAGAGTTAGGTTGTTAAGAACTAAAAATGGCATGGTAAAGAGTTTGACTGTTACACAGAACATATAGGGGTAAATTTTTTACTCACTTAATTTGTTCCAAAATTTGGGATTGGGAGGGATTAGGCAGAGCTTGCTCATGTCTTGTCCACACAGTGTGGGCTGCAACATATTGACTTAGGTACATGTACCAGACTGGCAAGTTGGTGCTGGCTGTTGGCTGGGAGCTCAGCTAAGACCTTCCTGGGGTTTCGATTCCTCTCAGTGTTGGCATCCCTCATATGGTTATGGCTTGGTTACAAAAGCAAGTGTTGTCTGGGCTCGGTGGCTCACGCCTGTAATCTCAGCACTTTGGGAGGCCGAGGCAGGAGAATTACTTGAGGTCGGGAGTTCGACACCGGCCTGACCAACATGGTGAAACCCCATCTCTACTAAAAATACAAAAAATTAGCTGGGCGTACTGGCGGGTGCCTGTAATCCCAGCTACTTGGAAGGCTGCGGCAGGAGAATCGCTTGAACCTGGGAGGCAGAGGTTGCAGCAGTGAGCTGAGATCCAGCCCAAGCAACAGTGTAAGACTGTCTCAAAAAAAAAAAAAAAAAAAAAGCAAGTGTTTCTAAGCAAGAGGAAGTCAAAGTTGCCAGTCTCTTCATGTCTAAGCCAGTAAGCTAGAACAGAATCACTTCTACTATATTTTGCTGCTCAAACAGCTTCAGAGTCTGCCGAGATTTAAGACATGGGGACATAACACCTTCTCATTAACAATCGTAAGAAGGAATGGGTACCATTTTCAATCTAAAATCTCAGCTGTCACTTGCCCTTTCACTGGATGCTTTTATTCAGTGAACAACTTGAACTGCTGTACATGTCAGCCCTTCCAGGAGAGATCTACAAGTGAAATTTTGTCATGTGGATGGGTTTTTAAGTAGGGGAGGTATAAGGGTGTAGATGTAAAGTTGAGGAAAGTAGGCATTTTAGAAATTGAACACAAGATAGAGAATGAGTGTTTGGTAAGGTGTCACATTGTTCAAGAGCACGGTAAAGTGATATTTTGACTTCTACTGCTTTTTGTAACTGGTCTGATATGTGGTTGCTAAATGTAGTTTGTGACGTTTCTGTTAATTCTTTCCCACTTTTTATTTCCAGTCTTTGGTGGAAGGGAGCTTGAAGCTTTTAACATTTGAAAGAATAGATTTATCCAGAGTACCTACTTTATTGTCTCTTTCTAAATCTATAGGTATATTTAAACTGTATCAGTATGATAATTCTGAATGTTTAGAAAAGGAATGATGAATAATTTATCTATATATCTAGCTATGGCTATTATGTGTATGTATTTGTATGTGTATATATATATTTTCTAGGCATATATAGCCAATATGTGCATATACATATTTCCTTGTATACTGCACCTAACTTCTATCCACTTCTTATGGTGTAATGCAAGAATAAGTATCTTATTCTTCTGTTCCTTTTATCAGAAATGAGTTTGGTACTAAAAGAGGGAAAATTACTCTAAATTTTATCAAATCCCCATTTCCAATCCCATGTCTGTTTTGTAATTTGCGGGAGGGCAGGGTAATCAGTACATTTCTGTACTCTTGTTAAAATGCACATAGCCCAGATAGGATTGCAGTTTAAATTCTTAGTAGTGTCAACACATGAATTTCCACACAGATTGATGGCATAATCCTAAAAAGTGTCTCTTTCCATTTTTGGCAAAAATTGAGTAATGTTAAATTTATTACTTAAAATAACAAGACCTAGGTTTTACTCCTTGAACTGACGTTATCTGTGACCACTTTATATTTCTATTTCCATGGACTTAAACATTGAGAGGATGTTATCATACGATAGAGTATAAAATAAGAGATACAAAAGCATTTTTAAATGATTTTCTAAAATCCGTACAAATGGAAGTTAATTTCTAGGAATGAAATTGAATTAGATATCCTTATTCTGATAAGAGTGAAAATTATTTGTTTTAAAATGTGTTTGTTTAAAAGCATATAACACTATCCCCAAACTTTTATTATGATTTTTCTTTAAAAAAAAAAAAAAGAGAATGTGGAACATTTATAGGTAAGTTTTTTAAACAAAACATTGTGCAAGGCTTTAGCTTTTTTTGTATTTTCATCTTTACAGATTTTTTTTTTTTTTGAAGCACTGTGTTTAGATCAAGATGTCTGGTAAAGCAAATGCTTCCAAGAAAAACTTTGAACAGTTAAAAAGAAATCCAAAGAGAAAAAAGGATAATGAGGAAGTTGTGTTGTCAGAGAAAAAGGTAATGAAAATATCAAGTTTCTCATTTAGAAATCTTCGACTAGGGCCGGGCACTGTGGCTCATGCCTGTAATCCCAGCACTTTGAGAGGCCAAGGTGGGTGGATCACGAGGTCAGGAGATTGAAACCATCCTGGTTAACATGGTGAAATCCTGTCTCTACTTAAAAAAAAAAAAAATATATATATATATATATATATACACACACACACACACACACACACACACACACAAAATTAGCCAGGCGTTGTGGTGTGCACCTGTAATCTCAGCTACCCGGGAGGTTGAGGCCGCAGAATCTCTTGAACCCAGGAGGTAGAGGTTGCAGTGAGCCGAGTTTGTGCCCCTGCACTCCAGCCTGGGTGAAAAGAATGAGACTTCATCTGAAAAAAAAAAAAAAAAGTTTCAGGTTTTACCCTACTCATTAGGCAATGCCTATATTTGTTTTGGAGGCAAAGTATGTAACACTATTTTATAGGCAAAGTAAGTAATGATTCATTTAAAACATTCTTTGACACTGTATAAAATTTTGTTATTATCACCATTGTCAAGAATTGCTTTAGTATATCTTCTGCCTGTGATAAATATATACCATTTTTCTGTAGAAGTAGCAACATACATTTTTTCTATCTACTAGAAATTATATGAATACTCTTTGACATATATCAAAATCTATTGTAAAAGTATCCTTTTATCTGATGTTTAATTCTGTTTATGTTTATGCATGTGTTTTCCCCTCTAGGTTAGAAACACAGTGAAAAGAAATAAAAATCATCTAAAAGATCTGTCTTCGGAAGGTATTTCTTTTCTATTACCTTGTTTAACCTGCTTCTATGCCAAGCTATATCTACATTCATGAAAAAAATGTTCAGCATCTTGTTTATGAGTTCTGGAAAAGATAGTAATAAACAACTACATTTGCATTTTTGTAAGAATATGTAGTAGTGGTTAGTTATTTTGGTCAACTGAAATTTTATTTAGCACCTCTGGCAAAATACTGTAGAGACTTCAGTGCCGGCTGGGCGCAGTGGCTCAAGCCTGTAATCCCAGCACTTTGGGAGGCCGAGGCGGGTGGATCACGAGGTCAGGAGATCGAGACTATCCTGGCTAACATGGTGAAACCCCGTCTCTACTAAAAATACAAAAAAAAAAAACTAGCCGGGCGTGGTGGCGGGCGCCTGTAGTCTCAGCTACTTGAGAGGCTGAGGCGGGAGAATGGCGTGAACCCGGGAGGCGGAGCTTGCAGTGAGCCGAGATCACGCCACTGCACTCCAGCCTGGGAGACACAGCGAGACTCCGTCTCAAAAAAAAAAAAAAAAGAGACTTCAGTGCCACTGAGTTGATAGGAAATAGAGAAAATCAAAGTGGCCCACAGCCTGAATTATTAGTGATCTGTAATAAAAAGCAAACCTGATTTTTCTTCAAGACAAATATGCTTTCTGTTCTGTATAGATTAGTTTGGAACCACTATTATAAGTTGGTTTAGAGTAAACTAGTTTGGAGTAGTTGCCTTTGCTTAAACATCACTGTTTCGTGGAAGGATTCTCTACGTCTCCTCAGTCAACACTAGGTTAGGTTCTCTGGTTTTATACTCCCATAGCATACAATACTTTTTTTTTTCCTTTTGTATGCTTTGCACGCCTATAATTTGTTCAATATTCCTTCTCTCCAGCACTGATTTTCATGAGATCCAGTACTATTTCTTTTTTTAATACCTAATAAGTAGAACAGTACCAGCAACATAGTTGACATTATCTATTTGTGGTTTGATTAGTCTGTTTTGTTCCAGTTGCCATCCAACATTTGGAAAATAGTTTTCTGGTCCTCTCAATGAAATGTTTAAAGAATTTAGGCCATTTCTGAGAATGAAACTTTTCGTAATTAAAGTTTGATTCTTCATTTAAAATTATTTCTATTATCACTTGGTAGTATTTCCGTTAATTTATCAATAGAAAGCATATTCATATTCAACACCTGGGATGTTATAGCTGTGTGATAAAAAGTAAATTAAACAGTTTATACAGCTTTATAATATTTTGTTCTGATAATTTCATAAGCTTTTTTAGATGCAGACATTCAGTTTTTAAGCAACAATATGTAAAACACCTAGATTGATCAGAGCCTCTTCTATTACGACAGGACAAACAAAGCACACTAACCTAAAACAGATAAAGATAGCACCCAACAAGAGAAAAACATGGCAACCTCTGTCAAAGAGTACCAGAGACTATTTGCAAACTATGATGGAATCAGTAATAAGGTGAGTATAAAATTTTTCCATTTCATTCTTTTGGTTCCCACTTAGGCGTTTCCTGTGGATACTGTTCTTTTAAATATTGCTATCTATCTTAAGGTAATAGAGTATATTTCTATTTCGGAAAAGGATATAATTAATGTGGTGGTATTTGCCTTCAGCAGAAAAGTCTTTGTTAATTTTTTAAACTTGAAATTCTATCAATGAAATAAAAGCAAGTGTTTGTGGCCTGACTTGTTATCAAAAAAATTTTAATTTATGTCAATAGAGATGGTTTAGGAAGAAGTTGAGTTCAGAGTGACACTTTACATAGAAGCTACCACACTAGAGGGGATACAGAGAAAATAAGACAGAATTCTGCTATGTGGAGCTGAATTCTATCAGAAGAGCCAGGCATATAAATTATTACAATACAGTGTGGCAATATATATATATATATAAGTAGAAATTTTCATTGTACCTCTGTTTAAAGTGTCTTTAATATGAAAGGAAAAGTGATTGATTTTGCCTGGCTAGTAGGGAGGGACACTTGAGAGAAATCAGAGAGAAAAAATACACAGAGTATATTATTATTTGTGTTTCAGACTACTATTTATTCCATCTTTTTTCTTCTCTAGTACAATTTTGAGTAACAGAATTAAAGATAAAGAAGAAATACAATACCATCTCAACTTCTTGAAGAACAGGTAATACTGTTGCATAATTAAAATGATTAAAACAAAATTTTTAAAAACCTGACTTCTTCCTGTGTTGCCAAAGAGACACTTGGTGGAATGTAAGTTTTTCTTCTTTTGTAAAGAAGGTGAACAACTTGGAAATATGTTTTCTTTTTTTTCTAAACTGCTGCTGCACGTATTTCTCAAATAAGTTTCAGGGGCACTTACAAAAAAAAAAAAAAACCCCTGAAAATCACAAAATTCTGTTTCCACAGTTCACTCCTCCGTATCAGAATTTGAAAACAGTTTTGTCAACTTGAACTCCCTTCAACTTCATTTTTAATAATTTAAAGTTAATAGTTCACCAGTCTTATCTATCTGATATTTACCCTATTGCTGTGTTTTTCCACTTCATATTGTCTTAAATTATTTGCACGAGCAACAAGTCTAATTTTCTAAGATATTATTGCTCTTCATGTTATGGTAAATCACCAATGGAGATTTCTTTTCAAGAGTTCTTAAAAGGCACAACACTGCCTGTGATTTTCAGTAATTACTTTTCTCTAGTATTTACATGACTTTTTCTTTTTATAAGAAAATGTTCTGCTTCTCAGTTTCAAGTTTGCCTAGAAATGTTTGTGACCTATTTTAAGGAATTCCTTTGAGCACAAATTCTATTTACTTTTCCTTTAAATATAATTTTCAACCCATAGTAGCCAAGTAGTAAGAGTGAATGGGATGGTTTTGGTGGGGGTGGGAGTTTGTTGAGAAAGGTTGAACAAATTAAAGACTGCTAGAAGCAGGCTTGTAAATTGCTTAAAGGTATAGCAGCCTATTATTAAAGAAGGAGGAAGATATTAAAAAGATAATAAATAAGCTAATACAAGCATAATGAAAATGTAGCTGTTTAGGATCTTTTTAATATAGGACAAATACTAATGTTTAGTGTATGAATGAGAATATTACATTACATAATAGTTGCTGTTCATAGTGATCACCTTGGTTCACTGGAAAAGATTATATTCAACAGATAGGCAGTCTCTTCATCATGCAGCAGCTATGGAGATATACATTTCAAGGCCTGACTATTTCTTCCTTATTTTTACTTTCACAGCTTGCTTTCTTTCCTTCCGAAGTAACCATACCCAAGATACAGTTACTTATACCAATACAACAAAGTATAGCATTAGCAAACTGATAATTGGAACTCTAAATACATTCTTCCGTAGCAGTGTTTCTCAAAGTATATTTGAAACACTTGTTCTTACAGTTAGTCTATGGATAAAGATAACCTATGGTGAATTATATTTGGGTACCTTAGCATGTAAGAAGTCCTGCAGTAAATAAATCTATTTCATTTTCTTTAACCTAGCATCTCCCAAATTGATATTTCTGGGAACTCATTTTCATATATTAGGCTCATCCCTGCTTTTGACTAAATGTTAGCTTCATTATTTTCATTTTTTAGTTTTCAGTTCTTACTAGATTACAACTATAGTGATAGGCAGCTACCTATATATATCATTTTAGCCTTGTAAAGAAAGAGGAAAAAGACAATTCTTACCCCTTAGCTTCAGTTAGAAAATTCTAGGAGATGGTTTCTAATTGGTTGAGCTTAGGTGATATTTATCTATTCTTGGCGTGATTTTGTGCCAAGAGCTACCATGGATATCACTGATATAGACTGGATTATATACCTAGCCCCATGATTACACTGACAAGTTTGCTAGGCAAACAAAACTGTTCACCATTACAATTCTAAAGGAACATACTTCTAGAAAGTCTGCCCTATAGAAACAATGTTATAAGTGGTGATTAAATGTTGCTGATATAGTAGGATATATTCAAGCCATGGTTTTAGTTTCTAAGAGTTAGTGAGACTCCTGGAAGTCTAACTGCTATTTAGAACATTTGGAGCAGTGAATGACTCTTCTACATAATTGATTTAATAAACATATAGAAGAAACTTCATAAATAAAATATTTTTGTCAAGAAAATAAAAAACATCCCTCTTAGGAAGGCTTAGGCAGATAGTTTGTGTTTAAATGTGATAGCCTAATGACGATTTTTCTAAATAACTGGAGTTTTGTCTTAACAGTTTAATGAGAATTACGATTTGTGGAGTTTTTGCTGCCTACTTTCTTCTTTACAAAAATTAAAATTTTATTTGCAAACTATGCATCGAACAAAGGTCTATATCAAGACTCTATAAGGAACTTAAACAAATTAGCAAGCAAAAAACCAATAATCCTATTAAAAAGTGGGCAAAGGACATGAGCAGACACTTTTCAAAAGAAAACATACATGCGGCCAACAAACATGAAAAAAAATGCTCTCAACATCACTAATTACTAGAGAAATACAAATGAAAACCACAATGAGATACCATCTTACACCAGTCAGAATGGCTGTTCTTAAAAAGTCAAAAAGTAACAGATGCTGGGAGGTTGCCGAGAAAAGGGAATGCTTTTAAACTGCTAGTAAGAATGTAAATTAGTTCAACCATTATGGAAAGCAGTTTGGCAGATTCTCAAGTTAAAACAGACTACCCTCCAACCCAGCAATCCCATTACTGGGTATATACGTGAAGGAATATAAATTGATCTACCATAAAGATACATGCACACTTATGTTCACCACAGAACTATTCACAATTGCAAAGACATGGAATCAACCTAAATGCCCATCAGCGGTAGATTAGATAAAGAAAATTGTGGGACATATAGAACTTGGAATGCTATGCAGCCATAAAAGAATGAGATCATGTCCTTTGCAGCAACATGGTTGGAGCTAGAGGTCATTATCCTAAGCAAACTAACACAGGAACAGAAAACCACATAATGCATGTTCTCACAAGTGGGAGCTAAACATTGAGTACATAGGGACACAAAGACGGGAACAACAGATACCAGGGCCTACTTGAGGGAGGAGAGTGAGGGTTGAGAAACTATCTGTCAGGTACTATGCTTATTACCTGGGTGAAAAAATAATCTGTACCCCAAAGCCCCGCAACATTTGCCTACATAACCTGCATATGTACTCCTGAATCTAAAATAAAAGATTCTTTTTTTTAATTAAGATTTTTAACAAGATCCCAAAAGTGGGACAGTGGGTTCCACTATTGTTCAGATTTCTTCAAATCTTAAGTAGTAGAACTTTTTAGAACGCAAAGATGCTGCTGTTATAAAAGGAATCAAATTTAGCTTTTCTTCCTCATGAAATTCAAGAATCAAATCTGGGAAAGCTATTTTGCGGTCTGCCAGATGTGACGATAGAAATAGATGTTTCTACTGGTGATCAAATCAACTCGAATTTATAAAGGAATTTTTTAACTTTAATATTAAATACCATTCATGTTTATAGTATTTTCGAGCAGTGCACTTTAATCTTAGTGTTTTATTTACCTTAAACTCTATAGAACTTAGTTTTTTTGAAATCATTTAAAAAAACTAAGGTAAATCTTCTCTGTCTTTTATCACATTCTCTAAAATAATTGAGATTTGGGGTCCAGGGTCATAGTTAAGACTTCTAGACTAGTGTTCTGTCTCTTAACCAACAATTCACAATATATAATAGACTCATGTCCTGTAATAGTCTAGAAAACATCTGGATGGTACAAGGAAATTTTGGTTTTAAAATGTATATACATCGTCAAATGTGTAAAATAGAAAATTTTCTTTTAGTAAAGTAGCCCCAGTGTCCCTTAATTTGAGGTAAATCTTAATAAATCGAAAGGCTAAATGATGATTTGTCAGGGCTTTTTGAGGGGGAGACTTACTGGCAGTGTTACCCAGTGGTAATAAAAGAATATTGTACCTTTTAAGAATATGAGGACAAGAAAAAATGAGGACTATTTTAAAATAATAATAAGACTTAAAAAATAAAATAATTACGTTTTTATTTTATCCTTAAGATTGCTACAACTGTGTGAAACTCTGAAAGTCCCTCCCAAAAAGATGGAAGATTTAACTAATGTGTCAAGGCTACTGAATATGGAAAGGGCACGAGGCAAAGCTAATGAAGAAGGTCTGGCATTACTGCAGGTATGAAATTTGAATAGGAAATCCATAATTAGAGAGTTAGGGAAAGGGGAAAAGACTAAAGTTTTTTAAATTATCATGATGTTCCTGCAGTAGTGAATACTAGATCTTGAACCAGGTTTTTTTATTAAATTTTTTTTTTTCATTAAAGCAAAAATTTGTCTGAACTTGGCGCCTCTAAAGTTGAAGTATTTCTAATGTATTTGTGGTTAAGTAGCAGTCCTGTTTTTTTCATCTAACTTTAACTGAACTATCTTAGTATTTTTAATTATCACTTTATAGGAGTTTATCATTCAATACTGTGGAATTTTAAAATGTGTAAGTTTTTCTGACCTGTATATGGCAAGAAAACACAAGTATCATTAGAGTTAAAATGTACTGGGGACTTCCTACACTTCAGACACTGTTCTAAGCACTTTATACTTATATCCCTTAATCCTCACATAACTTAGAGTATGACCTAAATTATTCTCTTTTTACAAATGTGATAAAAAGACATAATGCTATTTCTAACTGAACCGTAGACAGATTGCTTAAAGTTGAGATGCTAACTTTGTCATTCTGACATTAGCACGATTCTTGATCACTATGTTGTATGGCATCCTTTGGAAGATAATAGGAGATAACCTTATCTATCATGGTTAACTTCAAGCTTTTAATTAATGGATATCCGAACAACTAAGACAAAGCAACCTTAAGGAGCTTATTAGATAATTATATAAACTAACACACATCAGACCGTATATCCTTTAGACATTTTGAAGTAGTTCGTAGATGTCATGTGCATAGATTTTAGTTGCAATTTAGTTAAGTACAAGGTGGTAGTAGTTTCTGCAAGGAATATATTCCCAAAATGTATAATAATTCAAAGGTAACAATTCATTCCCATTTTTCCGTAAGATTGAGAATAAAGTTGAAGGAACAATTTCTGAGCACAAATCTATATATATTTTTAGTTAATAGGGTGGCATTTTCTGGTGGCTACCTCACTTTATTCAAAGTGTAACATTATATTTTATTTCCATCCCAAGGTTCCTATTTTTTAGGGCATCTTTTCAGTATTGGCACTAGCTTCATCACTTAAACACTTAGATGACGTTTATTTAGGTTATTTTAAAAGGTTCGAGAGTATGATCGTGGAGAATTTTAACATTTAGTATTTATGCACATCAGTTAAGGGTGTTCTGAAGTCGTAAATGATAGTATGATTTTTATGCTACTTGTAAGCATTTCTGGTCTTCAGCTGAAATTTGACCTCCATGGGACATAAGCATAATTACAGTCTATGGTGTGCTTGTTAGTCACTCAGAAGAAGCACCACTGGCACCTGGGGCAGGAGAGTTCTTCATTGGCATAAGAGGATTTTTGGACTAGCAGCTTGTAAACTCGATCTGTAACCGTTAGTTTTCTCCTCTGTGCCTTAGACCCATTGCTTTTTCTCACTGCAGCCTAGAGCTATTGCTGGTGATGATCTTCTAAAACCTGTAATAGTAACAGAAATTTTATTTATTTAACATTTTCGTTGTGCTCTCACTCAGTAATGGTGCTGGGGAAACAACAATGGTGAACAACATCTCGGAGATTCTGGGGAGACAGCGTTAGAACAGCTGAAGCATAATTTTTTAGACTCCCTTGATGTTGTCATAAAAATGGAGCCATAGGATTTCAGAATCAGAGTTAGCATAAGAAAATATGACAATAAAGACCAAAAATAACATTCCTGATACTCTGAAAGCATGCCAAAAAGACATGTGCCTAGAACAGATGAACATTAACCTAATTTATCAAGTGAACTGAAATAAATTCAGAAAAAATGATAGGAAGTATAGGGGAAAAATTATAAATCAGAATTAGAAATACTGATAAATGAAAGAAGAGAATTCAGGAATGAATGAGACATAAAAGAAAAAGCCTTTCAGATATGTAGACTAAATTAGAAGAAACACTAAAGCAAATAAACACAACAGATAATGCTTATGGTAAATAGAAAATAACATAAGGAGAAAATTTTCAGAATCATAAAAACGTTTTTAAAAGGAATTGAGAAAAAAATCCTCAAAGAAGATACCATATGAGTATGGTAGTAATACCCAAAGATAACCAAAGCAATGGAACAAAGTAAATTTCATAATGAGAAATTTTAATCGTTGTTATATTTAACCCTTTTATTCATTCAGTGCTGTTATACATTCCCTTTGTAGTGGGTTGAATCTAGGAAAAGGGTCTTGTCAGATACAGTTAAGGATCTCAAGATGAAATCATCCTGTATTGTCATGGGTAGGTCCCAAATCCAACGACAAGTGTTCTTATAAAAGACAAGAGAAGGTACAAAGAAAAAGTCATGTGAAGGCAAAGGCAGAAACTAGAGCAATGCAGCTACGAAGAATGCGTACAGCTACCAAAAGCTGAAAAAGACAAGAAACCATTCTCTCTTGTCTTCAGAGGGATTGTGTCCCTGCCAACAGCTCGATTTTGGACTCTGTCCTCCAGAACCATGACAGAATGAATTTCTGTTATTTTAAGCCAAGTAGGTGGTACAGCAGCCACAGGAAACTAATATATGTGGTTTGCTTTATATTTATATTGGACAGCACTCTGTTAGATCCAGCAACCAATTCACAGAAAATACAGGGCTGAGGAACCAGTTTAAACTTCACCAGGGAATGCAGTTCACAAAATTTAGCCCATCGGAAATTCCACAGAATGAACTAATCTCCACAAATGAATTGAAATGGAAGCCTCCTACAGATGAAAAGAGACTTAAGACATATCAACCAGTCACAAACAGTTTGGAACCTGATTAAAACAAAATGTAAAAAAAACCTCCAATTTATGAGAAAATTGAAAATGTGAATACTAACCATATGCTTGATATTAAGGAATTTATTGAGATTCTTTAAAGTGTAGTAATGATGTTGTACTCATATATATTTAAATCCTTTAGAGCTATATACTGAAATATTTATAGATAAAATGATGGGATATCTAGTATTTGAAATAGCGCAGGGGAAGCAGGAGAAGTGGATGGAGTTAAAGGTGTGACAGGATGGCCACAGGCCAGGCACGGTGGCTCACGCCTGTAATCACAGCACTTTGAGAGGCCGAGGCATGTGGATAACCAGAGGTCAGGAGTTCAAGACCAGACTGGCCAACATGGTGAAACCCTGTCTCTACTAATAATACAGAAAAAAAAAAATTACCTGGGCATGGTGGCAGGCGCCTATAGTCCCAGCTACTCAGGAGGCTGAGGCAGGAAAATCACTTGAACCCAGGAGGCAGAGGTTGCAGTGAGCCAAGATAGCGCCACTGCACTCCAGCCTGCGCAACAAGAGTGAAACTCCATCTCAAAAAAAAAAAAAAAAAGATGATCATGAGTTGATAATGGAAACTGGCTGATATGTATATGGGTGTTCATGATAACATTCTCGCTTACTGTATGTGTTTGAAATTTACTATAATAAAAAATAAAAACAGAGTCTGTTCCTCCATGGAATTTAGATTCAAGTGAATAGAGCTCACAGTCCCAAAATCTTAGGCATTCAGGGAACAGCACATTCCCAGTAAGGGGCTGGACAATAAACATTTTAGCCTTTTTGGACCACATATGGTTGACTGTTCTGTTGCATATCCTTTTGTTTTGTTGAGGTTTTGACCAATCTTTTAAAATGTAAAAACAACTCACAGTTCTTGAACTGTACAAAAACATGCCATGGGCAATTGTTGACCCCTGCAGCTACTCTTTAAAGAAAAAAAAATGGTCATTTAGAAGCCAAAATATATTTCTTGAGGAAGACTACTCTAGTTGCCAGCAACAGTTCTGCATCCAGTATTTGGAGAATGACATAGATATAGCATCAACCTTATTGCTGAACAAGATGTAAGAGTTACGACTTCTGTATATTTTCTGTGTGGCTTATTTACTTGTTCCCCAAAGCCAGCAGGCAATGTTATTGACTGTTGCTAGGACTATATTTGAAAGCAGTGCCATATTTAATACCCTTTAGAAACCTGGAGACTTGCTAATTTTAATTTTTTCCTCAGCCTGCACACAACACATCCTTAATGTCTTGTCCCCATACTTGTTTTATTCATTTCTTATTTTCTTTTCATCTTCCCCACTAAATTATATATTCCTTTAATGTGGGAAACTGCTACTCATTTTTTTTATTATTCTCCCTGCTCTAATGCCCAACATTACTTCCTTTTGACAAATTAAAATAGCAGACTCTCAAATGTTCCTAAATAAATGAAAACAATTCAGAATTTCTCCACTACATGAAGTTTTGTGCTGCTTAAGGAAGGTTACTGTATTTGCTGTCATTGGTTCTGGGCTCTGCTAGATTTACACTTGGATCTTCCAGGATCTCTGACCCTACCAGCATTGGTAAGTTTTGAGGAAGTGTTCATGTGCATCTCCTTATTCCAGGGAAATTAGATATCCTTATAACACATTAATACCTTGACATACCAGCTTTCCATGAAGTCTGTTTTTTGAAAGAAACAAAAGTAAATTCACCATTTGCTTCTAAAAATGTTTTAAATGTATATAGTGTTTTTAAAAATGTATATGTATAACAATATCTATTAGGATTTAATATAACAATGTGTTTAAGTTAAAATTTTTTTTTTTTCTCTTTCTGATTCAGGAAGAAATAGATAAAATGGTAGAGACCACAGAGTTAATGACTGGGAATATTCAGAGCCTAAAGAACAAAATTCAGATTCTGGCAAGTGAGGTGGAAGAAGAGGAGGAGAGGGTAAAACAGGTAATTATTTTAAACTGTATTACTGGAATTTGGATGTAATTTTTAATGGTTAAATTATGCCAAGACAGCTTTCGAGTATAATATGATGAGAGAAACCAGCTTTTTGAAATAATCTGTAGCTTTCTTCTACTTTAGATGCATCAAATAAATACTAGTGGAGTACTCTCTCTTCCCGAACTTTCTCAGAAAACTCTCAAAGCACCCACACTTCAGGTAAGTACCTATTTACCATATTGATTACAGGCATACTTTAGAGATATTGCAAGTTTGGATTCAAACCACAGCAAAAAAAGCAAATACTGCAGTAACACAAGTCACACAAATGTTTTGGTTTCCCACTGCATATAAACATTATGTTTACACTATACTGTAGTCCAGTAAGTGCAAAAAAAAGCATTATTTCTTTAAAAAATAAAAGAAAAAAAAAGGACATACCTTAATTTAGAAAATGCTTTATTGCTAAAAAAATGTTCATCATCTGCACCTTCAGCAGGTCGTAATCTTTTTGCCGGTGGAGGGTTTGCCTCAATGTTGATAGCTGCTGACTGATAGCATGGTGATTACTGAAGCCTGGGATGCATGTGGCAATTTCTTAAAATAAGAAAACAATGAAATTTGCCACATCAGTTGATTCTTCCTTTCACGAAAGATTTCCCTGGAGCATGTGATGCTGTTTCATAGCATTTTACCCACAGTAGAACTTCCTTCACAATTGGAGTCAGTTCTCATTCCTTGTCCTGGCTTTGTCAACTAAGTTTTTGTCATATTCTATATCCTTCATTGTTATTTCAACTGTGTTCACAACATCTTCATCATGAATAGATTCCATCTCAAGAAACCACTTTCTTTGTTCATCCATAAGAAGCAACTCCTCATCCATTCACATTTTATCATGAGATTGCAGCAATTCAGGTACATCTTCAGGCTCCACTTCTAATTCTAGTTCTCTTGCTATTTCCACCACATCTTCAGTCACTTCCTCCGCTAACGTCTTGAACCCCTTAAAGTCATCCATGAGGATTGAAAATTGAATCCATTTTTTCTAAACTCCTGTTATTGGTATTTTGACTTCCTCTTGTGAATCATCAATGTTCTTACTGACAGAATGATAAATTTCTTTCAAGATGTTTACAATTTATTTTGCCCAGATCCATCAGAGAAATCACTACCTAGGGCAGCTATAGCCTTATGAAATGTGTTTCTTAAATAATAAGACTTGAAAGTTGACATGACTCTTTGATTCATAGACTGCAGAATAGATGTTGTGTTAGCAGATGTGAAAACAACAATCTCCTTGTACATCTTCATCAGAACTCTTGGGTAACTGAACATTTTCAATGAGCAGTAATATTTTCAAAGAAATCTTCTTTTCTGAGCAGTAGCTCTTAACAGTGGGCTTAAAATATTCAGTAAGCCACGCTCTAAACAGATGTACTGTCACCCAGGCTTTGTTGTTCCATTTACAGAGCACAGACAACGCAGATGTAGTCGATTTAGTAGAATTAAGGACCCTAGGATTTTCAGAAGGATCAGTGAGCATTGGCTTCAACTTCATGTCACCAGCTGCATTAGCCCCTAATAAGAGCCTAACAAAACCATTGCCTTCTCCTTTCCAACTATGAAAGTCCTAGAGATAGCATCTTCTTCCAATAGAATGCTGTTTTGTTTACATTGAAAATGTGTTGTTTACTATAGCCACCTTCACCAGTGATCTTAGCTAGCTAGGTCTTCTGGGTAACTAGCTGTAGCTTTTCTGTCAGCACTTGCTTCTTCACCTTGTACTTTTTATGTTACAAACACAGCTTCTTTCCTTAAACCTTATGAACTGACTTCTGCTAGCTTCAAGCTTTTCTTCTGCAACTTCCTCACTTCTGTCAGCCTTCACAGACTTGAAAACAGTTAGGGCCTTGCTGTGGATTAGGATTCGGTTTAAAAGGGAATGTCGTGGCTGGTTTGATCTTCCATCCGGACCACTCAGACTTTTCCCATATCGACAGTAAGGGTGTTTTGCTTTCTCATCATTCATGTATTCACTGAAGTAGCATATTAAATTTCCTTCAAGTACTTTTCCTTTGCATTCACAACTTGGGCGTTTGGCACAAGAGACCTAACTTTTGGTTTGCGTGGCTTCCGATATGCCTTCCTCACTAAACTTAGTAATCTCTAGCTTTTGACTGAAAGTAAGAGACATGATTCTTCTTTTCACCTGAACACTTAGAGGCCATTGTAGCATTATTAACTGGCTTAATTTCAGTATCGTTGTGTCACAGGGAATAGGGAGGCCCAAGGAGAGGGAGAGAAACTGGGAAATGGCCGGTTGGTGGAGCAGTCAGAACACATAACAATTACCAATTCAGTTTGCTGTTTGATATGGTTGCAGTTGTGGCACCCAGAACAATTACAGCAGTTCCATCAAAGAACACTAGGCATAGATCACCATAACGGATACCGTAATGATTTCTAAAGTTTGAAATATTACAACAGTTACCAAAATGTGACGCAGAGACACAGAGTGAGCATGTGCTTTTGGAAAAATGGTGCTAATAGACCTCCTTCACACAGAGTTGCCACAAACCTTCAGTTTGTAAAACAACGCAGTATCTGGGAACACAGTAAAATAAGGCATCCCTATATATAATAGACCAGTTTTACATCACATATATATGAAAACATTATGTCCTATTTCGTTCTTTAAACAAATGGAACCTGATATAAACGGTTTGGCAAATTACTTTGCTCATTTGACTGTATAGTTTGAACATCTTGTCAGTCATGTAGATCGCTCATTTTTGTTGACAGCTGTGTAACATTCTTTTGCATGGAGGTCATATAATTTGTAAATTACTGATGGAAATCCATAATTTTTTTGTTGCAGGTAAGACTGGGTATACCCTTGTACATATATCTTTACTGATTTGTGTAGTCATAATTGTAGGCTACATTTCTAGAAGTAAATAATTGACAGTTTGGTTTTTTTATGCTTTTAACAACAGCATATAACTCCTTATAAAACAGTGCTGTCTTATTTGTAGTAAACTCTAAACCGGTAATTTATCTTTCTTCAAAGACTCCAGTAGATATTGTAGTGTAAATGTTTGTAGCATTGGAAAGTCTTCATGTTTTCTTAAAAAGTAATTTAAAATTTTCCTATTGGCTGGGCACAGTTGGCTCATGCCTGTAATCCCAGCAGTTTGGGAGGCTGAGGCGGGCGGATCACCTGAAGTCGAGAGTTCAAGAACAGCCTGACCATCTCTACTAAAAATAGAGAATTAGCCAGGCGTGGTGGCACATGCCTGTAATCCCAGCTATTCAGGAGGCTGAGGCAGGAGAATTGCTTGAACCTGGAAGACGGAGGTTGCAGTGAACCAAGATTGCGCCATTGTTCTCCAGCCTGGGCAACAAGAGTAAAACTCTACCTCAAAAAAAAAAAAAAAAAAAAAATCCTCTCAATCATTTACCAGTGGCGAAAGGAGCAGGATGGGGAGAGGGAGAGAGATTTGAAAGAAGAATGGCCATTAGTTGACAATTATTGAAGTTGGGTGATAGATACTTAAGGTTTATTTTTAACTGTTCTCTCTAACATACATTTGAGATTTCTCATAGTAAAATGTTAACAACTATATTTAATACTATCTTTCCCACAGAAAGAAATTTTGGCACTAATTCCAAACCAGAATGCTCTTCTAAAGGACTTGGATATTCTTCATAATTCATCACATATGAAGAGCATGTCAACCTTCATTGAAGAAGCCTATAAGAAACTGAATGCCTCTTAAAGAGCTTTTTTATTTTTTAGATTGTTCCATATTAATTTAATGTTCATGAATTTGTAAAACTGTTAACCTATGATTATATGTACAGAGGCTAAGGCTTCTGCAGGATTTATTATCTCCTGATATGCACTTTAAAATTAGTCTTTGTAGGTCTATCATTAGCATCTAATGTAGTTCTGAAAACTGTGTTTAGCAGTTGCCATTTCTAGGAAGCTAACATTTATATTGCTCTATCAATAAGTATTTGCCTAGAACCACAAAATAGGAATTGCCTTAAGGATCGAATAGTTTATAATGCCTGAATGGAGGTCATTTATTGATTAACAGCTCATATCAGGAACTGTGATAAGTAAGTGTTTACATATAGTGTCTAGTGCATAAAAACCTAAGCGTTTGCTGTCATTCATTCTGTAGCCAATGGGTTACATTAAGTTTCTGTCTGGTCATCTGGAACTTGAAAAATCCTCAAATGCCTTCACTCTTTTACCTAATTCCCTAGTCTTTTTTGGGAAGTAGTTAAGATATGCCTGGTATCTTTAACTTTGGAGGTAGTATCAAAATTTTACTTCTTTGGTGGTTTAGTGAATTAATGTTGAATATTTATTTTCTACTGTCATCAAAACATACTCCCAAAAAGTATTAAAAAGGAACCTTAGCACATTTATTTCATTAAAACAAAAAAAACCCAAAAAACTTTATAAACCTTTTCTCATCATGACAGTAAGCTTATATATGGGAATAAATTATAACCTAATGTATCAAAAATTATTTCTAACTACAGTATACTGTCTTGGGTTTTTTTGGTTTTTGTTTTGTTTTTTTTTATCTGTAAAATAAAATGACTGCAATTACTTTTTTGTGTAACCTATAATATCAGTTAATTTGGGAGATGCCATAATTATGTTAATACCCTTCAGGCAGAGACCACCAGGAACACACCTGTAGTTAAACAAGTTAGGTTTTTACTGTACTGAGGAGATCACACATGAGGACCCTGGGGCAGCCCGAGAGGGGTCACAAGCAATATCCTCATAGGAATAATGGTAAAGAAGACCTATTAATAGATTTTGGAGGAAAATAAAATCTCAAAGAAAAACCTGGCAAAGTGACTAAAAGTAAAGGTTATTACAAAATGTCTTAAAAACCCTTCACGTGGAAACTTAAAGCTTCATGTTTTTAGAATGAGTAGGAGAGCCCTAACTCAGTGATTTTTAACACTAATGTTATAGTAGCTTTTGGTGGGGAGGGAAGAATTACGTATGCTGTTTCTCTCAGGGCATCTGTTTAACAGATAACTGATAGTTAACTGGAATTTTAACTTACCATTGTTGCTGAGTGATATAGTTCTTCACCCTGTGTGAACTGGCCATACTACTCTTGTTGCTTTGAAGGGTTTCTAATCTAACTTTAAGAGATCTACAGTGTCATCTGGTAGGTAGCATCCAATCCAAAACATACACAATATTTTCTTTAAATAAGACTGCATCTTGGTATACTCTTTGGAAAGAATTTAAGAATTAATTACAGATCCGTTATGATTTGCTTATGGTTTTTTGGCCCCACCAACCTCATGTTGAAATTTTTTGATCCCCAGTGTTGGAGGTGGGGCCTGGTGGGAGTTGTTTAGATCATGGCGTGGATCCCTCATGAATGGCATGGTGCCATAGATGCTGGTGCCATGCTTGTACAGCCTGCAGAAACATGAGCCAAATCTCTTTTCATTAATGAATTACCCAGCCTCCGATATTCCTTTATAGCAACACTAAACATACTAAGAAAATTGGTATTTGGGAGTGAGGCATTGCTCTAAAGATGCCTGAAAACGTGGGAGTAGCTTCTGAACTGGGTAATACGCAGAGGTTGGAAGAGCTTGGAGGGCTCAGGAGAAGACAGGAAGACAAGGGAACTTCTTACAGACTGGTTAAGTAGTTGTGGACCAAAATGCTTATAGAAAAAGAGACAGCAAAGGTCATACCGAGGAAGCCTTAGATGGAAATGATGAACTTATACGTAACTGAAGCAAAAGTCACACTTGTTATGCAGTACCAAAGAACTTGTCCGCATTGTGTCCATGCTCTAGGGCTTTATGGAGGGCTTAATTTAAGAGACGGGCTAGGGTATCTGGGAAAAGAAATTTCTAACCAGCAAAGTGCTCAGACTGCTGCATGGTTACTTCTAACTGCTTACAGTAGAAACCAGAGGAAAATTGGAAAATGTGCAGCCTTGCCTTGTGTTAGAGAAGGAAAGAAGAGTGTGTTTAGGAGAGGAGTCTGAGAGGATGGCCAAGCAGGAGCAGTAGTTTGCTAAAGAGATGAGCATGACTAAAAGGGGCCAGGTGCTAAAAAGACTATGGAAAAAAAGTCTCAAAGCTATTTCAGAAATCTTTGATGCCACCCCTCCCATCACAGATTAAGAAGTTTAGAATGAAAGAATGGCTTTTTGACGGGGCAGGTGATACTGCTCCCTATACCCCAATGGCACCAGCTCAAAAGGCCTCAGGCTGCTGCTCTGGAAGGTGTACCCAGTAAGCCTTGGGGACTTCCATGTGGTGTTAAGTCTGCAAGCATGCAGAATGCAAGAGTAGTGGAGACTTGGCAGCCTCCACTTACATTTGAGAGGATGTATTAGAAAGCCTGGGTACCCAGACAGAAGCTTACCACAGGGGCTGAGAGCCTTTACTAGAGAAGTACCTACTGGAGCAGATGGAGCAGGGCTAACACTCTCCGATCTCAGAATGGTAGAGCCACCAACAGCTTACAGTCTCAGCCTGGAAGAGCTGCAGGTATTGGATTCCAACCCGTGAGAGCAGCTACATGGGCTGCACCCAGCAAAGCCATGGGGATGGAGATGCCTGAGGCTCTGGAACCCACCCCTTGAACCAGTGTTCTTAGGATGCGGGACATGGAGTTAAAGCAGATTATTTTTGAGCTTTAATATTTAATATCTGTCCTGATAGGTTTGGGATTCACATGGGGCCTATTACCCCTTTCTTTTGGCCTATTCCTCCCTTTTGGAAAGGGAATGTCTGTACCACCATTGTATCTTGAAAGTAAATAACTTGTTTTTTATTTTACAGGTTCACAGTTGTAAGGAACTTGCCTTGAGTCTCAAATAAGACTTTAGACTTTGAGTTGATGCTGGAACAAGTTAAGACTTTGGGGGATGGAATAATTGTATTTTGCAATGTGAGAAAGACATGAGATTTGTTTTTCATCCCACTAAATCTTATGTTGAAATTTGATGCCCAATATTGGAGGTGGGGCCAGATGGGAGAAATCTGGGGACAGATCCCCCATGAATGGCTTGGTGACATTCTCCCAGGAGTAAATAAGTTCTCTTGGTTCCCATGAGAACTGCTTCTTAAAAAGCCTAGCACCTCTTTCTGTCTTGTTTTCTCTCTCACCACATGATCTGCAAATGCCAGCTCCCCTTCACATTTCACCATGAGTAGAAGCAGCCTGAGTCCCTGGCCAGAAGCAGATGCTGGCACCATGCTTTTTGTGCAGCCTACAGAACCATGAGCCAAATAAATCTCTTTTCTTTATAAAATACCCAGCCTCAGGTATTCCTTTATGGCCACACTAAAGAGACCCAAGACAAGATCCAAATAAAATTAAACTACCGGGCGCAGTGGCTAACGCCTGTAATCTCAACACTTTGGGAGGCTGAGGCGGGCAGATCATCTGAGGTCAGGAGTTTGAGACCAGCCTGGCCAACATGGTGAAACCTCGTCTCTACTAAAAATACCAAAATTGGCCAGGCACAGTGGCGGGCTCCTGTAATCGGGAGGTTGAGGCAGGAGGATAGCTTGAACCCAGGAGGCAGAGATTGCAGTGAGCCCAGATAGTGCCACTACACTCCAGCCTGGGTGACAGAGTAAGATTCCATCTCAAAAAATAAATAAATTAACTATACGTGGTCCCAATAATTCAAATAACAGTCCTCCTCAGTCAGCCATCTAACTTCTCCCATGCACAGCCCATGCCAACTATGATGCATCTCTTCTTTAGTGACTGATAAATGCCAATGCCAGAAACTTAAAAAAATACACTTTCAGAATAGAGGATATATTGTATTAAAATGTAGCACATGATAAAGATAGCATTTCAAATGAAATACAGAAAAATATGTATTATTCAATAAATGGTCTTCATAAAACTGGCTAATTACATGATGGAGGGTGAGAGGATGTTTAATATTCCTACTTTATGCCTAAACACATTCCCAGTAAATAACGTTAAATATAAAAATGGAAGCTAAAAAGAACAGTGGATGTCATGGTAGCAAATGCCCTATTATGCATATAAGCAAAAGTAGAACCATGAAAGAGTATTACATAATATTTTGAACTTTTTGAAATAAGATTTTTAAAAATACAAAACTGGCCGGGCATGGTGGTTCACACCTGTAATCCCAGCACTTTGGGAGGCTGAGGCAGGTGGATCACCTGAGGTCAGGAGTTTGAGACCAGCCTGGCCAACAAGGTGAAACCCCGTCTCTACTAAAAATAGAAAAATTAGCCGGGTGTGATGGTGGATGCCTGTAATCCCAGCTACTCAAGAGGCGGGGGCAGGAGAATCGCTTGATCCTGGGAAGCAGAGGTTGCAGTGAGCTGAAATCTTGCCACTGCACTCCAGCCTGGGCAACAGAGTGAGACTCTATCCCAAAAAATAATAATAATAATAATACAAAACCAAGCCAAAAACACATCACAAACAGGAAAATATCTACAATATAAATAAAAGAAATAAAACATTTATTAATAAAGAGCTCTAAAATATCATTAACAAATAACTTAAATACAAATAGGAAAATCGGCAGTTCTCAAAGGAAGACATCCATAAGTATTTGAAAGATGTTCAACCTTAACTTCACCATTTAAATGCAAATTAAAACATGTTTTCACCTATCAAATTGATGAAGACTAGAAAAAGCTAAAAGAGAATTGCTGAACATACTGAAAAATGGGCACTGAGTACTTGTGCTGAAGGAAGGTGAATTGGTAGAACTGTTTTGAGAGGCAGACTTTACAGATTTGTTGCAGAACCCTAGTGTAATGTCAGCCACTTAAAATTCTTAACTTTATATGAGCCCTTTGATTTTCACCAACTCCCGGTTGGCATATGTTCAACAAACAGGCTTTGTTTAAATATGAGCCACCTGCACTGGAACCTAAAAATTAAGGGATTTACTTTTGTTTATTTGGTTGGATAGAATTTCTTGGCATTCTGTGTTTACCAAAAATATGCAGTTGCACCTGTCAAAATTAGTATTTGAAGTATACGGATTGGCTTAGTTTCTAAACATAAGTCTAAATCCTCTCATGTTTCATTCATTGTTAAGAAATATTTAGCTTTGAGAGAGAGAAAGGAAAGAAGGAACGTAAAAGCAGAGAGAAATTTTAATTTCTCAGTTGGGCTTTATTATGTCAAAAGAGCTATTTTTGTTTTCTAATTTGCATTTTTGGTTTAGAGTTGTTACTAAATGTGTTTCTTCACAACTAAGCCACCATAGAACCAATTTTTCTTGGCTTAGGGGTTTGCTGTCTTATTAAAGTAGCCTCTGTTCTTCTCAGGGCTGTGAAGTTGCTTTAGCAACCATATCCAAAATTGGACATAATAGCTGTTAAAACTGGACAAAGAAGAATATAAAAGAGGGACATTTTCTAAATTCAATAGAACTACAATAGAGCACATTTTAAAAATGAAGTTTTTCATTTTTAAACTAATAGAAATAAATGTGCCTTAGCCAATTTTGACCCATTTCTACCCCCTAGAGGGGTCCTTAAAATTACTTTAAGTTTTCAAATGGTACAACAGGGATATAAGACAGTAATAACAATGAGAAAAATGGCTGACGTTTATTGAGTGCTTGCTACATGCCAGGTACTAGTCTAATCCCATTACATATATACATATATTTATGCCAATGTTTAAGCTAAATGACAACCCTATGGGAATTAAACCTCTTAACATTCATTATTACCTCCATCCTGCAGGTGAAGAAACTGTGGCACCGGGAGACTAAATCACTTAAGATCACACAGATAGTAAATGATAGAACAAGGAAGTGAAAAAATAACTGAACCTCTTCTTAGGAGTCTTCTGATAAACTACAAGTAGAAGGGGCTACTGAATCTAATGAATAACCCCTATTACAGCAAAGTACAATCTGATGTATTTTTCTCAGTAAAGTGATGATATGTATTGCGGATTTGTTCACCTGGGTCTTCAGAAGACAATTTCTTTAATCTTACAGTGGGAATCTCCTTTTTTCCTCCCTTTTCCTTTAATCTCAGAATTAAAAGTTTGCCTTAGCCTGATATATATAAATATCTCAAATTTAATTACCTTCAACCATACTGTCCTGGAAAAGTAATGTTTTGTCTTATCATTTATTTATTCAGGCAAAAGTTAGATCCAATTAGTTCTGATGTTTTATAAAGAACAAAGAGCTCAAGTTTCTGTTTTAAATGCACTTGGAAACAAGATGTAATCTAAATTTGGGGAGACTTTTACATGCCTCAGAGTTTATAAATAACCAGACCTCAAACTTTTTAAAGTTTCCCCCAGGATATTGCACTTACTATCTAAAGGAGTTTCTGTTTTGTAAATAAAAGCCTTAGCTTAACTTATAAAAAATCTATTTTACTCGGTTAATATTTAGAAAACTATATTTATATAGGCTCCTTAGGGCCAAAAGTAGGTATACTTTGTTCTCAGTCACATCTTTTAAAAAAGAAGTTATCAGTATATACAGCCAGATCAAAAGCTCTTATTTTGACATTCAGTAATTGACACCTAATACAATTTCTCCACTCGTTGTCAACTACTAGCTGCCCATTGTATTACAAAGCTCAGTGCCCTCTAGTGAAGAATGCCCTAACTTACCATTTTATGAGACATAAAGATGGTAAACAGAATCCTCCCATGTGACCGCATTCAAACTGAAGCACTCTGCATATGCCATTGAGACATTTGTGTTGCATATTATTTTAAGATTCAGGTATTGAGTGCTGAGATGTCCAAGTAAATACTTACATGGTTGTTGAAATTTCAGTCTTTTCAAAGAAGTGGGTAAACTCTGAATGACTTTTCATTTAAAAGAATAGGCTGAAGTAATTAAAATTCTTTAAATGACTCTCATGTTCTTATGTATCCTCTGTAGAGATTACCCCCTTTCAGCCTTGTAAATTTAGGGCAGCAAAATCGTTTTCTTCAGAATATATAAAAAATAACTAAGGGGTCAATACCTTTATATTATTTTCTTATCGTACTACTATTCACCTGGGTTCCTTTTTATTCTCATTCATGAGATACTGATTAATAGACAGGCTTTATGTCTAGAAAATACCTATCTCTAAATCAAGATTAGTATTCACTGCCTTTTACACCATAAGGCCAAATGTGATAAAAAGGAAGGGATGGAGTGGAAATGCCTGTGCTGTATGTGAGATGATTTTCACCTGACCAACATCATAAACTCCTCCCCTTCTACAGGTGTGGGCACTTTTTTTTCCCTCTCCCTCCTCTTTCCACTAAGGGCTAATTAAGGAGGTAGCCTTGAAGAATAAACTTACCATTGATATAAAAGGAACTACTGGACTGATACACAGCTGAAAACCCTCAGTTTTGGACTGAACTCCCAGCAGGTAAACATTTATTCATTAATATAATACATTTCAAGTCATAGTTTATAATTGCAGAAAGGGATGGGAAAAATAAAGAGATGAAATCCAACCTTACACAGAAAGAATACATTGCAATTAGGTTTCAAGGAAAGATATATTTTGTTTTGTTTCTCGGCGTGTTTTTGTTTGGGGTTTTTTAAACTCTTAAATTTTGATATGAGGAAAATTTTTACCCTTAAATTTTGATGTGAGGACAATAAGCATTACCAAGTATAAATTTGTCTGCATTGTGATATGGGTACAACTAGAACAACCTCTCTGAACAAAAATCCTAACATATCAAAAATAATTATTAGCATCGGATTGCAACTACAAAAAAAATGTATTTCCTCGTTAACAAATGCCCACCATTTTATGGTAAATAGTGTATTACATTATAAAAACGGAGATCTTATGTTTTATTGTTTACAAGACTTAAAAGTCTCTCAGGGGAGTTTCATGCTTTCATTGTTATGATAAATATTAATCAATAAAATATTTTAGATGCTTGCTCTGTGCTTATAAACACTCAAATGCCCTCAAAGAAACTTCAGTTTCTAAAACTTATATGAGCATAATTCTTTTTCTTGACAAATACTTTCAAACAGTGAGTCTATTGGCTATAATTTGGTTAAAGGAGTCACTAACCTTTACCTTCCAATTCCAGAACATACTGATTGTGGAGAGTAGTAATTGAGTGGTAAGGATATGACATTCTGCTCTTGTAGCTTTCAGAGTTAATCGTCATTATGACTCTCTAACATGTTACAAAAATGTGTAGAAAATATTTTCTGTATCAATGAGAATTTCTGCTCTATTTTGTGGCATTAAAAAAAATTCTATTTAATAAAAGATCCTTATGAAAGGAATCACTGTTTCCTGAAAGGATATTGTCAAATGTAGATTAATAATAGTGTCCTCTCTGCATCAATCCATGGGGGAATGTCTCTGATTTTAGTTTGTCACCCTGAGTCATTTGTGAGTTGCAAGAGTATAGTCTAGAAGGGTAGGTTAAAACCTGATTAAGGAGAAGTTTTACTACTAAGAAATTAGAGGCCGGGTGGGGTGGCTCACGCCTGTAATCCCAGCACTTTGGGAGGTCAAGGCAGGTGGATCACATGAGGTCAGGAGTTTGAGATCAGCCTGGCCAACATGGTGAAACCCCCATCTCTACTAAAAATATTTAAAAAATAGCCAGGCATGGTGGTGTGTATTGCAGGATCTGGCCAGCAGCCCGCAATGCAACGGAGCTCTCTCTTTGTTCCCAGGCAGATCAGCAGGTCTAGAAATAACAGACAAACACAAGATAGTGAAAGCTGGGTCCAGTGGGGGTCACTGCCTTCTGGTCCCGCGGTGGCGCCAATGCACTGAATATACCAGCATTTATTATTAAATTTAGTGAGGACGGGGGTAGGTTAGTGAGGGATTTAGGGTCATTTGATTATGAGGTGAGATGGTCACATGGGGATGAAGTAATTCTTTAACATAACATCTGTATGCAATTTACAGTATATGGAGATAAGAATTTACAAAATAATGTGTGCATCAGTAATTTCTAACAGAGCCTTAAAACAGAAACGCAGTCTTTCCATAATCTGTGATTAGCAAGATATTAATCAGCAGTAACAGTTGCAGCAAAAGCTGGTTACAAACAATCCATAGAAACATGATGTGAAGCTAGACAACTGCTTAGACCAGAAATCCTCAGAAGGGAGTATGCTTTAACCCTAAAGAGGCCTAGAAGAGCCGTGGCAAGATGAGGGTGTTTATAGCCCTATCTTATCCATATGGACAGGGGCCCCTCAAGCATCCATTTATAGGCTCTCCACAAGGGTCACATTCCATTCCCAGGGCTATGAACATCTGCTTTTCTGGGATAGGAATCTTGGTGATGTGAAACCTCCCTGACTGCACGTCCATTCATAGGCTCTCTGCAGGAGGAAGCACATCACATGCTGTTGGCTCATTCTGGCAGTCCGACCTAGCATTGTCTTTACACAATCCTGCATGCAAGTTTGTATTTACAATAATCAGGAGCATTTCATATTTTATTCCGTAGCAGTAGTTTCATGGTGTCTCCCTACAGGTGTGTGCTTGTAATCCCAGCTACTCAGGAGGCTGAGACAGGAGAATCACTTGAACCTGGGAGGTAGAGGTTGCAGTGAGCCAAGATCATGCCACTGCACTCTAGCCTGGGCAACAGAGCAAGACTGTGTCAAAAGAAATAATAAGAATAAATAAATAATAAATAATAAGCTAGAGTAATGGACTTTAGAGATGGCATAAGTGAAAAAACAAGTATATGTTAAGAGGAAAGAGTGTAAGGAGGATAATTTTCTGGGCAAACTGCATCATGAAACTGATCATATTTGTTTCACTTTATGTTAGAAAGTTTAGTGTCAAAAGTGGCCTCTCACCTGCTGCAAGTACAGTTGATTCTCATTGTGGTAGTTATTTTCAATAAAATGATACTAGACACTGACTTAGTCAATACTGAGACATTGTTCCAAGTAGAAATACAGCTAGGTTCTTGTCAGCCTCTGGTTACCGTATTTTCATCAGCAGATCAGTAGTAACCTTGTTTTATATGTGTTTTTGTTGAAAGACACATTAATATACATTGTTGATTCAAAAGCATTGTAACTCATGTCCAAACGAAACTTACCCAACACATGTATTTCCTCCATTATTCACATCACAGCCTTTTTGCACTTTGAAACACCAACACAGCCAAAACGTGCTATGCTTTTGGTCCATTTTTAAACAGCAAAATCAACACAAAGCACAAAAACTTGAAAAACTTAGCACTAAACAGACCATGATAAGGGCACTTGTTTACAGTATGAGAACAAACAAGAAGACAGAGCACTCTGTTCAGCCTTAGCTGGAAACATGTGAGTTAGGAAACCCAGTTCTTTTTGTTGCTCTATGCATGACTGCAAATGACTGTAAAAGTGCCACAAGTATTGAATTGGGAATTACAAATAAATGCTAGTGAGCAGGTAAATTTTCAAATATGAAATTCATGATTAAGGATGATCAATTGTATACATAGGATTATGTCCCATGCTCCATACTTTGCATATTAACCTCACTTTTGACTCCATATTACTTTGTCCCTCTACTTCTCCTTTGCCGAATTTTAATTTAATTATTTTTCTTGATATATTTTACATATCTTCCTTCTTCTCTCTCTCACTGTCTCTCTCTCTCTCTTTCTTTCTTCTTTCTTTTTACAGAGTTTTGCTCTTGTTGCCCAGGCTGTAGTGCAGTGGCGCAATCTTGGCTCACCACAACCTAGCAACCTCCACCTCCCAGGTTCAAACGATTATCCTGCCTCAGCCTCCCTAGTAGCTGGGATTACAGGCAAGTGCCACCATGCCCAGCTAATTTTGTATTTTTAGTAGAGACAGGGTTTCTCCATATTGGTCAGACTGGTCTCGAACTCCTGGCCTCAAGTGATCTGCCCGCCTTCGCCTCCCAAAGTGCTGGGATTACAGGCGTGAGCCACTCACTGCACCCGTCCTACATATTTTCATAAATGGCTTTAGATCCTTCAGGGAACAAATCAGGTAATAAAGGAGCAAATTATCAACAAATATTCTAATTCCTACTCTTTTCATTAGCTACTTTGATAAGTATTCAGGCATAAAAAGATCTCTAGACATCAAACCTAATTAAGAGGTTCATGTTCCACTGCTCTTTGAAATAATTTTGTTTCATTTTCTATCAGGATATATTGAATTAGAACAAATAAATGTATTTCAAATAAGTATCTACTACAAAGTTAAAAAATGTATTTAGAGATGATGCAAACGAATGAAAAGTTAAGCAGATGAAAAAGTGAAGAGATGATGGCTGTACTTCTTTCTTTGCCATCCTGAAGTATGGAAACTAGATCTTTTCAAAGTTTCTAATATTGGTCCAGACTGGGATTCGAAAGCCTCTTGATGTTCGGGTGCTGCCCTGGCCCCTGCAATCTCTTCTGACTCCTGCAGAGAGCACAGACACCTTAAGTGTAACCACTCAGTGAACTAGAGCCCACAGGGATTGATCATATGCTTTCCAGAAGTTCAGGCTCACATAAACTTCATGATAGAATTTTACAGCAGTTTTTAGGTAGATTACAATTGAATATTCAGGGTACCTTGTAATCACAGGGTTATGCCACATAGGGAAATTGAGTAGAATTTTCTCTACCTGGAAAACATGTTGTAAAGGAATGATCCCAGCTCTCCACCACAACCCCAGAGGCACCACGTTCTCCTGTCTAGCTGAGTTCTCTTTGCCATCCTAGTGCCTGTCTGCCACATGTAAGTTGCTAAGCTCTGCTACACTGAACGTAGGAAATACTCTTTTTCTTTAATTCAGTCCATCCCTGATTGGAATGATGCCAGAAAAAGTTTTCTTGGGAACAAAGCAGGGGAGGTGAAGTTCCCAAATCTAAAAAAAAATGTAATTGCATGAGAACTGATGACTTTGCAAACATTATATTTAGGCCCTTCTTCTTTCTTTAATTTTATCAGGCTAAAATGAGTCTCAGCCTTTGATCACTTCTGATTCTTCATCTTCAATCTAGGTATTTCTCTCCAGTTGTTCCTCATAACGACCTGACCCACTCAAATTTTCTCTAGTCTTTGCCCCACATTGTGAAAAAGATGTTTTCCAACTTAGCTCGAGGTTCTTACCCTGAGCTTCATAGTTTCCATTCAACAACAATTTAGAATGTCCCTACTGTGTGCCAGTCCCTTTGGCAGGTGCTGTGGATACAGTGGAGCACAAAGAAGGCATTGGTCCTACCTTCATACAGCTTATAGGTTACTTGGGATGGACTTAGACCAAATAAAACACAAATAAATGTAAAATTACAACTATTATACATGCTCTGAAGACAGAGTTTAGAGTACAATCAATGTATATAATAGATTTAACCCAGGATAGATACTCACATCTATTCGAGATTAAGTCATTAACACTTCCCATGTATTCTCCGGTTTACTCATCCCAGTGCCTCCCCATCTTCCTTTTTCCCTCTTTAGAGGGAGCAACGGCAGTCAGAATTATACCCAATGAAAATAGAATTACAAGAATAGTCCTAAATAGATCCAAATATTAACAGACAAAAACTAAATGCCTACCTTCAAGTTTCTAATCAGGTGTGGAGTTGCAAGAACTCCGGAAAAGATGTTGGTGCTAAACTGTTCTACAAAATTACTGATACTGGAGAAAATGTTGAAGAGTTGCTTTCCTGAATCACTCAAGGTACCATAAAATTACTAATTTTATTTTATTTCTTGATTGTGTTAATCTGTAAAATAATGTCAAACTTGTGGCTATTTTCCTTTTTTTCTGATGACAAGACTCTCTAGGAGCACTTGTTAAACCTACAGCTTCTAGCTCCCTCCTGCTAGAGACAGATTGAATAGACTGTGGATAAGGCCCAGGGAATTACACTTTTCTTTTTTTTCTTTCTTTCTTTTTTTTTTAACTTTAAGTTCTGGGATGCATGTGCTGAATGTGCAGGTTTGTTACATAGGTATGCATGTGCCATGGTGGTTTGCTGTACCCATCAACCCATCATCTAGGTTTTAAGCCCTGCATGCATTAGGTGTTTGTCCTAATGCTCTCCCTCCCCTTTCCTCTCACCCCCTAGAAACTACACTTTTCATAGTCACTTGGATGACTCCTAAGGAAATTTAGGTAATTTCTAGATTATTTCTAAATAAATTTGAGTTCTAAAGTATTTTAAATAGCAGAAGGGTATGGACTAGGTAGCATTGCAGTTAAGAACATAATCTAGTTAAAATAATAGAACTGAGATTTAGATGTTGTTATAAATGCAGTGAAATTGCCTTTAAGAGCTGAATTTCTTGAGCAAGGAGACTGCCCTATGCCTGGTTTTCAAATGTGAGTGGCATGCAAATCACCCAGGAGAGACATAACAAATAACAATTTGTGAAGACAGAGACTTGCATTTTTACCAAAGACTCTGTATAATCCTTATGTACATTAAAATTTGAACAAAAGTGATCTAGGAGTCCTCTAATGCACTATACTGTGTGAATTAAATTTGGCCATCTTGCCTTATTGATCATGCTTAAACTGTATGTGGTAACGAAAATGTGAATAATAATTTGGAATCATTTGGCTAAAAAATAAAAGGTACCAAATGGACAATCTGACCCAAATCTTCCCAAGATCAATGCTGACACTGAAGTAAATTAATAGAATGAAATGGTAGGCTACTTTGCTTTAATAACATGTCCAAGTAATTATTTTGCCAGAGATAATGAAAACAACTTCAGTGATCTTTACAGGGTAATAAAAGATGTTAGAGAATTAAAAAATTAAAGAAAATACATTTTCGTTTATTTACACTTCCTCCATTTTCTGGAGGTTGTGGCTATGGATTTTGTAACCTCAGCTTAGTGTTTAAGTGATTAACTATCCTTCCAAATTTCCTTCATAAGCTCTCATCTCATTCCCCCAGCGCATTGACATCCTTCTAGCCACACCCCCTCAACTCAACATTCACCCTTTGAATAAATAGCTGTTGGAAGAGTTTGTAATTAACCAGTGTCAAATGTTTCAGTTGGCTCCAAATCCTATACAAATAAGTTACGTTTTTTCTTCCCGAATCTGAATATTGAAAGAGCTTTCCCTTTTAACATGCTGAGCATTCCAACCATATTTAGGTTACATTCTTGAGTAAGAATGTACAATTTCTTCATGTGAAACTGTATCAATAAACATTACTCTGTATATGCAAGATGAGCAGCCACAGAATTTAAAGATTAACAGAACAAGCCTGACCCTTCCAGGTTACTTTAGATCTTGAATTTTCACTAAGGGTGATCCATGTTACACAATAATATAAGCCGAACCCAATTTGGAAAGACTCCCTCTATGAGGATATGTGAATGACGTCCAGAATGGGTAATATGGAATAAAGTTGTACAATTCTAGGCATTGAAGAAAATGAGTGATTTAGATTAAAATAGTGATAAACTCAGGTGCGGTAGCAAGCTTGTACTCCCAGCTATTTGGAAAGCAGAGACAGTGGGTTCATTTGAGCCCAGGAGTTCAAGGCCAGCAAGGTCCCATTTCTTTAAAAAAGTTTTTTTTTTTTTTTAATTAAACAAAAAAGTGATAAGGGAGGTAAATGTAAGTTCCAATGTCCTTATAAACAAAACCAAGCAAAACAAAGTCCATTGAAATCTAACACATGCTAGCTACAAAGTGCACATAATTTAATTATGTAGCTCAGTGAATTTTCATAAAGCAAATGCCTACATAACATCCACTACTACAGAGAAAGAAAATTAATTTTTACGTCACTCCTTCCCACCGGCAATGCCCCTTTCCAACCACTACCTCTCCCTGCTCCCTAAAAGTGACCACTATCCTGACTTCCAAAGCCATAATTTAGTTTCGCCTGTTTTGAATGTAACATAAACTGGATCACACAGTAAGTATCTTTTTCGTATCTAACTTCTTTTGCTCAACATTATGTTTGTGAGGTTAATTTCATTGCTGTTTTGTAATCTATAGTACCAATGTGCCACAATGTATTTATTCATTTCACTATTGATGAACATGAATTGTGGTAAAAAGGATTCCCATAGTTGAGCAGTCCTTGTTACCACCACCACTTTATCCAACCTCTACAAGCATACATGTGACACATGAAAGCTGTTTTGTAGGACAGTCATCTTTCTTAGTATAGAAAAATATGTGGCTGCGTATGGTGGCTCGTGCCTGTGATTTCAATACTTTGGAAGGCCAAGGTGGGAGGATCACTTGAACCCAGGAGTTTGAGACCAGCCTGGGCAACATGAGACCCCATCTCTACAAAAAAAAATTTTTTTAATTATCCAGGTGTGGTGGTGCTTGCCTTAGTCCCAGCTACTCAGGAGGCTGGGGTGGGAGAATCGTTTGAACCCAGGAGGCAGAGGTTGCAGTGAGCAGAGATTGCGCCACTGCACTCCAGCCTGGATGACAGAGCGAGACTGAGGAGTTCAAGGCTGCAGTGATCTGTGATTGCCCCATAACACTCCAGCCTGGATGACAGAGTGAGACACTGTCACAAAGTAATAATAATAATAAAAGAAGGGTAAACTTTAAAGAAAGAGAAGAAAAAATGTGAAAGGCCACAGAAAGAATTCTAATATTATTCTACTTTGGTTGAGTCACCAAGCATTCAATCATCTATGTCAGGCTCCATGGACATAATAATGAATGAGACATCATTATAGCCCTCAAGGAATGCTTATAGAGCCTGGCTCCATCAAATCTAAAGTGCAGTTTTGTTTGTTTGTTTTAATTTGAGTTGGTGTCACCCTCTAATGACGTCTAATTGTAAGTTAGGGCTGAAGAAGGAGTTGCATTTCACAGGTTATTTTCAAATACTATAGTGGGCTTGAAAAGCAGCTGAGCATCAAAATTATTTGCAGAAATTTTTAAATATGCATGGACCCTAAGTGCATATGTTATCCTGATTCATTCAGCAAGTATTTACTGCTGACCTATGTGCCAAGTACCCACCTAGTAAGCCTATGAATTTGGTACCTCTCACTGCTATCCTATAAAAAACTAGGTTTGGAAAGAGTTTTTATAGGATTTCATAGACCTTTTACCAGTTTTCATGTGCACTGATAAAATAGCAACAGAAAAATTAATGTGTGTCTATCATGTGTCTGAATGTATGCATATATGTTTATAATTTCCCCTCTCATGGACATGAGTACACAGTAGAACAAGAGTTAAGAAGATAATATGTGACTGAAACAGCTAATAGTATGATTGGCTTGTCTCTCTGGGTTATCTGACTCAGGTTTATGGAGCAGTGATGAACATAAATCGTGGGAACCCCTTTCAAAAGGAAGTGGTGTTGGATTCATGGCCGGATTTCAAAGCTGTTATCACCCGACGACAAAGAGAGGTATAGTTTTGAAACGTAAAAAATTTAAAAATAGTAAGAATTGGAGAGAAAAAATAGGTAATGGTATTTTATAACCACAGTAGCCACATACGTTAGCTTACAACACTACCTGTTTCACCATTCATTTCTTTTCTTTCTTTCCCTTCCGTCCGTCCTTCCCTCCCTCCCTCCTTTCTTTCTTTCTCTTTCTTTCACTTTCTTTCTCCAACTTTCTTTTCTTTTCTTTCCCAGAGTCTCATTCTGTCACCCAGACTGGAGTGCGGTGGTGTGATCTCAACTCACTGCAATCTCCACTTCCCAGGTTCAACCGATTCTCCTGCCTCTGCCTCCTGAGTAGTTGGGCTTATAGGCACCCACTACCATGCCTGGCTAATTTTTGTATTTTTAGTAGACACTTTAGTCGAGATGGGATTTCACCATGTTGGCCAGGCTGATCTCGAACTCCTGACCTCAGGTGATCGGTCTGCCTCCGGCTCCCAAAGTGCTGGGATTACAGGCATGAACTGCCACTATGCCCAGCCTCAGCATTAAATTCTAATTTGACTGGCTTCAGAGTATCAGGAACTTGAAAAACCTCTAGTCCAAACATGTTCAATAAAGTGGTTCCTTAGTGTTTCATGATCTCTAGAAGGATGAAGCACAAATGGTTGACTTATAGATACTAGCTTTTTCCCTGGGTGAATGGTTGCTTATGACTGGTGACTTTGGTCATGTGGGTATTTGGAAGAAGAGTGAAGACAACATCTGCCCCATTCTGCTCCTGAGACCAAGGAGAAGCTCATATGGCCAAAGAGGTACCATCCTGACTACATTAGGAAGATTCTGAGAGTTGTAATTCTTGGAGGTAAATCCAAGAATTACATATAAAATTAAATATAAAAGAGTTAAATATGTATATATGTATATATATATTTATATATGTAATATATATATGTAATGTCTCCTGTCCTAGGCTGAGACAGATAACCTTGATCATTATACTAATGCCTATGCTGTGTTCTACAAGGATGTCAGGGCTTATCGACAGCTATTGGAAGAATGTGATGTTTTTAACTGGAACCAAGTTTTTCAAATACAAGGTGAGGTCAAGTGCAAGACTTATATTATGCAGTCATTTTTTTCCTCCTTAGCATATATCCAGATAGATATAGATATTTCATATATATGAAAATATGTAGATTATATATATACACATATATGTATAAATACATACACATCCATTTTATGCATTTACCATTTCTATATTATAGAGTTGTCAGAACACTTATTTGTCACTTCTAATGAGGCATGCATGGCCTTCGGGGTAAAAAGAGACCATTTAAATGGAGCTGTTCTTGGGTGACATATATTTTCTACTATTATTGTAATATGGATGGATATCAGTGAGAATCAGAGAATATTTTTCCTTATTGGTTTTAATAATTTTCTATCACACCTTTTAAAATAACTATAATTTAGGTCTTAGCCAATAGGTAGGCCTTTTATTTTTTCTGAAGCAGATGATTCTGGAAAGAAATAATCAATTGATCTGCATACAATGCCCTCAAATGACTGTTTTTGTTTTTTTTTTTTCTGAGTCAAGGTCTTGCTCTGCAACCCAGGCTGGATGCAGTGGTATGAGCATAGCTCACTGCAGCCTTGAACTCCTGGGCTCAAGGATCCTGTCTCCTCAGCTTCCTGAGTAGCTGGGACTACAGGTGGCACCACCACACAGGGCCCTTTTTTGTTTGTTTTTGTTGAGACAGCGTCTCACCCTATTGACTAAGCTGCTAAAGTGATTTTATACAGAAAGAGTTTATATGAGCTGTGAGGAGATAACGGCATGGCCATCAGGGCTTGGGGCAGAACTTCATGCCAGGAGAGAAGATTAAGGGTTTCTGATAGTTTAGATGAATAGTTTCCGCTTCAGTGTACACTTACTCACCCAACTTTTCATAATGATTAGGTGTTGGCACAGGCAATAAAGTTGTTGTTTATGATTGTTCCAGTGAAATGAGTGCCTTGATCATTTAACAGGAAAGTAGGGAACCTCATATTGGAAATACAAAGTCTAGTAATTTTTTTTCACCTATAGAAAGCTGAGACCCTCCAATAAGGAAAAGCTTCTATCCACCCGGAAAATTTACAAATAAAGACTAACACATGATCATAACCCAAAGACATCAGATGTCGTATAAAATTTATTCATAAATGTATAAAAAGACCTTATGCAGGAAACTCTAAACTATCTCTCACCTTTACAGATTTGCCCCAGTTGCGCTGGTTAGAAATGAGACATGATTCTATCACTTCCATAGCCAATTTAGAAAAAAATGTTCTGACCAGTATTACTTTAACATAAAAATGAATAAATGTCCTCATTGGTGTGAAAAATCATGGTAGTAATTGGATGGATCTTGGTGCTACAGGCCTATTATCACTAAATCACCTCAACCCATCATTATGTAGAAAAAAGGTATATAATTTCCAATATCCTTTTCAGAAGGCTGAGCTGATAGTTGTGAGTAAGTTATAGTCATCTAAATTGACTCAATCATTCTTTCTGAAGGTTTGGTGGGGACAAATGTGAATTAGTATCACCTAATATAGCCAGAGTAGTAAAGGTCCCTCATTTAGCATGTAAATCAGTCTGGACATTACCCTTGGCTTCTCCTGTGGTCTTTTGACTACAGACTTCTGTGGTAATAGCTGTAATGTTCTTGGAATACTGAATACTTTCCAAGAAGTCATTGGTATGTTTACTATTCTTAATTGGAGTACCCAAAAAGGTTATAAATCCTCTCTGTTTCCATAACACAATTCCAAAAGCCTACCTACTGGCCATATACATGATCAACATTTGCCACAGTGCAGGCTCCAGTCATAGATACTAGTTTGGCTACTGGGTAGATCAAGCATTAGGTGGTGGAGCCGCTTCAGGACTTGATGTCCAGAGGAATGACACATCCTGCATAGGAATGCCTTTGTCATTTTTAATCTGAGAGCCATTAATGAACAATATTAAATCATGTTTAACCCAACAAGCTACCCAGAGTAGCTAAACCCCTTTAGTTTGCCATATGAAGGCAGGAAGTGAAAAAGTATACGGCTACCCACACAGGCCAGGGTCTTCTGCTCACTACTGATTAGTAAGCTAACCTTGCACTGATGTGAAAAAGATTATCTACATGTGTACTAACGTGACAGTTTCAGAAGCCTGCTTATTGGTAAGAAGTCTAATAAATGTCCTGAATTGTGGCTTATCCACTTAGCCGCTCTTCTCATAAGAAGGTAGGTAGAAAGAGGCAGAGCAAGATGTGGAAGTTCCTTTCACTTGTGGGAAAGGAGAAAATCATTTGTTAAAAGTCGTAACTTGTAAAGAAGACAAAAGGACATGATCAAGAACACCATGAAGAGGTAATCAACAAAATCCAAGATTGTGAAAACCGCACGGTAAACACCTGGGTTTTTTCAACAAATGAAATGAAAGAATCAGAGAGTGGGGGTAGGGATTGAAGGAAAACTTGTAGATTAAAAAATTTGAGACCAAAATTAAACTATAGTGTGTTTAAGAACACACACTTAAAAAGTAGGCACTGCCTCCTTTTTTCTCACAGTCTTTTGAATTACTTAGATGAAATTCAGTGTTATAATATGAGATACTAGCCACAGCATCTATAATTTTAATAACATTAACTCAAAAGCCTACTTATCTTTTCTGAGGTTTAACTCCCTGAGGGAGGAGTCAAGGTTCAGATACAACACTGTGTTCAATACGCCTTCTCACTCAAGCATTCTTCAAGAAGTCCCAGGTCCACACTGAAGAACCTTACCAGAAGGGAGGAAATAAGCCATTAGTCATGGGAAGAGGGAAAGTCAGTTTGCAGAGAATTCAATCCATCAGGACACAGACTGGAAAGGATGGAGTAGATGGGGATTTGAAAAGGTGGAGAAAGGAATCATACTATAAGCTCTCTAAGAACAAAGACCAGGAAGGGCCAGGCATGGTGGATTATGCCTGTAATCCAAGTGCTTTGGGAGACCAAGACAGGGGGATCTCTTGAGGCCAGGAGTTTGAGACCAGCCTGGGCATATACAGAGACCCCAACTCTACAAAAACAAAACAAAAACTTAAAAAATAAATCAGCCAAGCGGTGGCACGCACTCAGGAGGCTGAGGGAGGGGGATCATTTGAGCCCAGGAGTTCATGGTTATAGTAAGCTATGATCACGCCACTGCACTCTAACCTGGACAAGAGAGCAAGACCCTGTTTCTAAATAAAGAACAGAGACCATACCATTTTTGTGTACCACTATGAACATTGTCTAGCATAGCACCTTATATATATGTAACACCTACTGAATCAAGATTTATCAAATAACTATGACAAATGGAATCTGGGTGAGATAAGTTCAGGGTAAATCTCACCAACACTGAGTTTACACCTTGCGTTCTGTAATGGAGAGGTGTAACAGACTGAAAGAGAGTCTTTGAAGTTGGTTTGCCATGTCCAACAAATCTAAGCTCTTGTATACTTCATAGACTTTTAGAGCTCTAAAATGTCATCCTTTATTTCGTGGAGCTTAAGGTTAGTCTGAGAGTCCAAAGAATCAATATTCTCCCAAGAAATTCTAAAGTCCCATGAGATATTCCTATCATAAGTTTCTATGAAGATCGTGATGAGTGGTCCCAATGGGCAACATCAGGGGAATTTGAAACTCCTACAAAAATTTGAAACTTAGACAATAGCCGTAATAAATTAGATGTAAATATATGCTGGTTAGGATAATACAAGTGGCAAACTGCTGGTATTGATGATTCTCAGTATAAAATTACTGCAACAAATTTACTGTCTGCTTTTTCAACTAAAATGCCCACATATTAAATTATATCTTTCTATACACAGGGTTGCAGAGTGAGTTATATGATGTTTCCAAAGCGGTTGCCAACTCAAAGCAGTTGAATGTAAAGCTAACTTCCTTCAAGGCTGTTCATCTTTCTCCTGTTTCAACTCTGCCAGATACCAGTTTCCTGTATGTAAACCAAGTTTTTGCATTTGGGGCAGGACTTACTGCTATAGAAGTACAGGTAGCAGTAACTGGAGTACTTAGTATCACTATGGAATATCTAGGCACTTTGGATTTCAACCATTGAGCATAAATGGGTGTGTGTATATTTACTTTTCTCCTCTCTCCTGCGCTTGACTGCTCATAATTTCATTGAAAATCAAATCAGTATCTTTGTCCATAGTTATAAATGAACTCAGAATTCCTGTGTTTTCATAGTATCCACGGAAAAAGTATTCCTTGGTGTCCTCGTCCCTCAAATAATTCTAAATAATTTATACTGTCTGAGTCCAAGGTTGTTATTGTTTTTGCTGTTTCAGGGATGGGGGTATACAGCTGACTTATGTTGAGCTCTTATGTGCCAGGGACTACATGTCTTAAATATGTTATCCCATTAGTTCTTTCCACAACCCTGTAAAGTAGGACTATTATTATTGCCCCTCCCGCCCCCACACACCTTTTTAAACAGAGATGAAGTAACACACAGGGGTAAATTATAGAGCCAAGAAAGAATCCCAAGTCCAACTCCAGATACAATCTTTCAAAACATTGATTAGTTTGTATCTGCATTTATTCTTCTTTTGGAGTCCCTGCTCTGTCATTTACTAATTACCTTTCTGAGTCTCAGTTTCTTCTGAATTCATTCCTTTAAGTATTTTGTTAAATTAATATCATTTTAAATCAACAAATAATAATTGTACACTTCCATGGGGTACAATGTGATGTCTTGATAAATGTATATACCGTAGACTGATTAAACCAAGCCAGTTAATGTTAAAAAAAAAATTGTTATAATATTTTCCTGACATGTTGTTTTGCAAGAGACTGAAGCAAGATAATTAAAAATCACCCACCTCAACGAATGTTAATTTTCTGTACTCCTACAGTGAATGTTGAAGAAATTGTTGAGCAAAATAGCACTAAACCTTAAGAAGAATGTACATTTTAAGTCATAGGAAAGCAACTGGATTTTCTTTTATTGTAGTTTTAATTACGAAAATTTCAAACATACATGAAAGTTTAAAGGATAGTATAAAGAACCTCCCATCCATACGTAGCTGACCTTATTTAATTCATACAAATATATATTCTTTCCACTTCCTAGATTATTTTGAAGAAAATGTCCCAGACATTATCCTAAAAATTTTAATATGTAACTCTAAAAAATGAGTCTTAAAAAAAAGCAGCCACTATACTCATATTACTCCTGCGTCCGAGGTCCCCAAGAACACCCACAGGTTTTATGGTTTACTACATTGACACACAGGACTCAGCAAATATACTCATGGCTATGATTGATTACAATGAAAAGATAAAATGCAAAATCAACAAAGGGAAAGGGAGCACTGGGTAAAGTCCAGAGGAAACCAGACACAAGCTTCCAAGAGTTCTCTCTCAGTGGAGTCACACAGAATGTGCTCAGTCCGTAAACAATGACCTGTAATGATATGTGTAAAACGTTTCAAACTCCTGGCCTCAAGCAATCCTCCTGTCAGGGACTCCCCAAGTGATGGGATTACAGGCCTCAGCCATCGTGCTCTGCTAAAAGTTGTCTACCAGGGAAACTTATTATTAGACACTCAGTGCCCAGGATTTTTATTGGCAGCATCCTCTGCCTAGCACAGACCGATTTCCTAGACACACAGAAGGAAAGCCAGTGTTCAGCAAAACTCACACTGTTTGCACAATTTAATCACAGTGAGCCATTTATGTGAGTCCTGGAAATGGTAGCCCCCTTCCAGATCCATGTTCATAGACACCAACCAAGGGTCAACCTTGCAATTAGGCCTTTTTAAGGGCGATGGCCTCAAGCCTTCTATGTTAGTTTTTTCTGCACATTCCCTTAAAGTATTGTTAACATATTTCCTTAAAGTAAAATAACAGTATTCATATTTCTGATATTGTCATAATATTTTTAAGTTTTTTTCGAATCAACATCTAAACAAGGTTCATACATAGAACTCTTTAATACATATGAAGTTTCCTTTGACTTATAAGTTCCCCTTCATCTTTATTTTTTGCATTACTTTTCTGTTGAAGAAACCAGGTTATTTGTTCTTTGAAGTATCCCATAATCTGTTTACTATTGTATGCCTGAGGTATTATTATTTAAAATTTTCCTCTGTCCAGTGAAGCCTTTTGAAATGGGGTTTTAACTTGAATCGATCTCTTTTGCATACAGTTAGACATTCTGTCTTTTTTTTTTTTTTTCTTAACTTCCCACACAAAACTGATGCAAACAATTTGCCTTTAACACCTAAGTCATTACGCAACTGTGTGAACTCTATTTTGAACACCCGGCCCTTGGGAAACAAGGTCACAGTCTCTAACATAACTACTCCTGAAACACTTGCCTTAGCAATGTTTTTATCTGCAGTGATTATTTCTGCCTGAAGCTTCTTTGCCCTTGCTTTAAAGTTCATTTTCAAAAACTCAATTGAAAATTCCATTAAGCCAGCTATTTTTTTCCTCCGCTTAGTCGATGAATGACTGGCCCAGTTCCATAGCTGATAAAATGCCTGAAATGTGCAACAACATTACACACCACTAATTAAAAGAAAACACAGATTTTTACTTTATAAAAATGATGACAAGAACATTATCAGTCTCTTAGCAGTCACTGGGGTAGTCTTATGATATTAATAGCTTTAAGACTGAGAGCAAATTCTGAGGCACTGTCAGCCTCATAGGCTTTCAACTAAGTAATCCATTTCAGTTTTTAGAAATTGCAGCAATTCTTTTTCTTTATCATAATATGAGGGGCTTTATACAGTAAATTAATAAAAACTTTCATAACATTAGAACAGATACAGCTAGCGGTGTATACAAACACTGCCAATGGAAAAGTTGAAGGTTGGGACTATTTAACCTAGAAAAGAGCAGGCCTAGGAGACAGTTTGAAGGAACAAATATGGCCAGGCGCAGTGGCTCATGCCTGTAATCCCAGCACTTGCAAGGCGGGTGGATCATTCTGAGGTCAAGAGTTCGAGACCAGCCTGGCCAACATGGCAAAACCCTGTCTCTACTAAAAATACAAAAAGTAGCTGGGCATGTTGGCACGTGCCTGTCATCCCAGCTACTTGGGAGGCTGAAGCAGGAAAATCGCTTGAACTCAGGGGGCAGAGGTTGCAGTAAGCCACTGCACTCCAGCCTGGGCAATAATGCAACACTCCCTCTAAAAAAAAAAAAAAAAAAAAAAAGAACAAACATTTCTAAAGCATGCACATATGCTTGGCAAATTAAGAGATTTTATTCCTTTTTTGGCTATGGATGCATAACCACAGAAGTTCTATTCTAAAACTTTTTCTTTTTTTTTTTAATTGAGCAAAAGATTAGGGTTTCAAGAATTTGGACTTACCAAGGCCTCAGAGAGGACTTCAGCAGAGTTAGGACTAAATAAAAGCAATTCTGAGGGTTTTTGTTGTTGTTGTTGTTGTTGTTTACAGAAAGTGTTAAAAGAAAAACTTTAGACAGATTAAATTTAGCAACGTTGGTCTGGGTGCAGTGGCTCACCCCTGTAATAATCCCAACACTTTGGGAGGTCTAGTATGGTGGACAACTGGAGTACAGGAGTTGGAGACCAGCCTGGCCAACATGGTGAAACCTTGTCTCTACTAAAAATACAAAAATTAGCCAGGCGCGGTGGCACACCTGTAATCCCACATACTCGGGAGGTTGAGATACGAGAAGCGCTTGAACCGGGGAGGTGGAAGTTGCAGTGAGCCGAGATTGCACCACTGCACTCCAACCTGGGAGACAGAGCAATGCTCTCAAAAAAAAAAAAAAAAAAAAAAAAAAAAAGTTAGCAACGTTTATTTGAGCAAAGAACAGTTCATGAATCTGGCAGCACTCAGAATCATAAGTTCAAAGTTACACCCACCAGTGGGAGATTTTATACGCCAGACACAGAAGCAAAGCAGGTAAATCCTCTGATTGGCAACAGTTAGGTATCTGTATATTTGGGCATGGTCTGCTCACTTACCTGCCTGTGATTGCCTTGTATAACAAACTCAGCTGTTTGTTATGCGCCTAAGGTTGGTTTTGTGTCAAGTTAGGTTGCAGTTCAACACATGGGGACTCAAGGTATGGCGGGAACTGCGGGCCAAATTTAATTCATTTAACAACAGAAACACTTTCCTTAACCTGTGCTGAAGGCAAAAGCAAGTGAACATAAAATTAGAAGCAACGACTTAAATTTGGTGTAATAAGTGTTTTGTCTTCTCAGAAATGAAACCCGGAAAGGTGCTTGTAAATCGGGAATGGTGGATTCTAACTCACTGAAAATCTTAGGTGCCCTCTCAGGGATGGTTTCTCAGTTTGAACCAATATGAAAAGAGTAGTAGTAGGTCGGGCATGGTGGCTCACGCCTATAATCTCAGCTCTTTGAGAGGCCGAGATGGGTGAATCACAAGGTCAGGAGTTCGAGAACAGCCTGGCCAATATTATGAAATCCCGTCTCTACTAAAAATACAAAAATTAGCCGGGATGGTGGCAGGCGCCTGTAATCCCAGCTACTTGGGAGGCTGAGGCGGCCTCCCAAGAATTGCTTGAACCCGGGAGGCAGATGTTGCAGTGAGCCGAGATCACGCCACGGCACTCCAACCTGGGCGACAGAGCAAGACTCTGTCTCGAAAAAGAAAAATAGTTATGTATAACCACATGACTCTGAGGTCCTATTTGTTCTTGTGTCATTCTGTTCTAGCAAGGGGCCTTTCCCACGACTAACCTACCTGAGTGTTGCCGAAGCGGATCTACTCAACCGGACTTGGTCGAGGGGCGGCAATGAACAATGTCTCCGGTACATCGCCAACCTCATCGCCTGCTTCCCTAGTGTGTGTGTCCGGGATGAGAAGGGAAACCCGGTCTCCTGGTCCATCACAGACCAGTTTGCCACCATATGCCATGGGTACACCCTGCCAGAACATCGCAGGAAAGGTTACAGCCGGCTGGTGGCCCTCACGCTGGCCAGGAAGTTGCAAAGCCGGGGATTCCCCTCTCAGGGGAACGTCCTGGATGACAACACGGCATCTATAGGCCTACTGAAGAGTCTCCACGCTGAGTTCTTGCCTTGTCGCTTCCACAGGCTTATTCTCACCCCTGCGACTTTCTCTGGCCTGCCTCACCTCTAGCCCAGTGAAAAACTGCAGTGGTTTTCTTACTTTCCCTGAGTGTACACATACTCTTGGCTGCCAACGAGGGGAGAGTTAAAATGCGAATCGGGAGACTCTTGGGTTGTTGGAAAGGGCCTGGAGAATACATACAGGATCCACTTCAGAAGCCTTAATTCTTCGTTTCTCAGGTTTCTCCAGTAAGTAGCTGTGGGGGTGAAGAATAGCTGTGGCTGAAGACTGAGGACGATTGTCTTTCTTTAGGAGAATAGGTTCTAAAGCCAGCAGTTTTAGCGTACTAGGAGAAATTACTGCCTGAGAACAAATGATTCAACACAGGACCACGTGGCTACTGCTTTATGATTGCTGCTTGGACCTCTGCTCTGTATTCTTAAAGGCACACCGCTTCCCTACTGCCTTCATATTCCCCTGTCCCCACTGCTTTGTCTCAGCAACCTCTGTCCTAACAGCTCTACCGCTAAGTTCTCTGTAGAGTAACCTCCTTTTTCCCCTTTAATTACTTGCTCTTTACTTCTGCCTAGGACTCTAGCCTATAGTTCACTGCCCTGGGAATGTTCAAATGTAGTAGTTCTTACATTTTAGTGTTTGTCAGAATCACCCAGAGGGCAGGTTGCAACACACATCACTAGGCCTCTCCTTCTATGAGGTAGGGCCCCAAAATTTGCATTTCTAACAGCTTCTCACTGCTTATTTGCCTTGGATGAATGACAATATGGGCATTTTGATGCTATAAACAAATGCTGTCAGCATAGGACTAGACCTTACCTATAATCTATTTCAGCCCTCTTATTTATAATCTACTTTCCCATATAAAACTAAGATTCATATATAGGGGTGTTTGGGGGTATGCAATGAATATATAACATATATTCATATCTTCTATATGTATATGTATATACCCATAGAATTTTGATAAGATAATAAACTTTAACCCTCTGATTACATGTGAAAATTTTGAGGACCAGAGAAAAGAAATGACTTTGTCAAGATTATATTCTTTATAATCAGTACTGGAGGCAGAGCCAGAATGCTGCCATTTCAATTCCAATCTGTTATTTTCACAAAATCATGTATCCTTTTTTATAATGAAAATTAAAATGCTTAAGTAATTAAAAGATTAATTTTATTTTTCTTTTATTCTTGTCATTATTTCTTCTTAATTTGAGTTCCAATTGCATGTGTATGTATACCTTTCAAGGGCAGTAAAGAAAGAGATAAGCATCACGAGCTGAGTTCTCCATTTAAAATAAAAGCAGGCACTAACACAATAGTTGGATTGGCCTTGTCTTGATAAAGTTGACTTAGCTATATAGAAAATACTGGTTTCTTATCCCCAAGGAGGTCACAAAATCCTGACTGCAAAGATAGGGAAAAATCCAACTTTTAGGCGTTTATTCTGAGAAAAAGGAAACAAATTGGCTGAAGTAAAGCACATTTTAATTTAAAAAATAGGACTCAGTAAGAGTAAATACATGCTTAGTTCATCCTGAATCCACAGTTACCTGGAAACTTATCTATCCTTGGATCCAGAGAGGACAGCACCAAGTAACCAGAGGCCATAAACCTCTTAGGAGAATATGCCCTAAGGATGCCAATTATCTTTAGCATTGATTAAGCATGAGTTACTCCTGCTTGATATATGGCAATATTATTATAGCCTTATTTTCTTCCTAATGATAATTTGCCTAACATTTCACATTTATCTATGTGCTAATAATTGTACCAGATGTGAGATGTATATAGCTTAATCCTGGTGAGGGATAAAGTATTGCTTTATTGTGGGAATTCTTGCTTAGAGGTGTTATGAGTCACCAAAATCACGCAGGCTCTAATTGGCAAAATCATGATCAGAACAGGGGTTTGTTGGATTGCAAAGCCTATACTACTAGTCATGATGCTAATTGGTCTCTTAAGCAGCTTGGAACACTTTGTAAATAATTATTCCCTTATCTCGTTACATTCTGAATTTTCTACCTTCACTTCCACCTCCAAAACAGACCCCATATTTGAAAGATTTTTGTTCCTACCAAATTGCTCGTATACTACTTTCTTACTTTCATCTTCCAGCTAACCATGTTGGATATAATTGCTCAACTTTTAACACTGTTTCTGACCCTTTTAAGGCATGTGCAGAGAAATGTCTGGAGTAAGGAGAGGACAAGGAGAAGAGAAAAACTCAAGAAGTAGAAATGGGTCCAGGCGTGGGGGCTCACACCTGTAATTCCAGCACTTTGGAAGGCCAAGGCAGATGGATCACGTGAGGCCAGGAGTTAGAGAACATCCCGGCCAACATGGCAAAAACCCATCTCTATTAAAAATACAAAAATTATCTGGGCATGGTGGCACATGCCTGTAAGCCCAGCTGCTTGGGTGGCTGAGGCATGAGAATCACTTGAATCCAGGAAGCAGAGGTTGCAGTGAGCCAAGATAGCGCCACTGCACTCCAGCCTGGGCAACAGAGCCAGACTGTGTCTCAACAAAAAGAAGTAGGAAGAGGCTTCATTAACATAGGGTTTATTTGTTGATTTAAGGAAATTCTTCAGTGTAATATAAAAACCAATAGAAAGCCTTAAGTAGTGCATTAATCTGTTTGGAAATTAGTTGGGAGACTATAGTCTAAGCAAAAGGTGGTGGTAGCTTGGATCTGAATGCTAACAATGATAATGGTGAAAAGTGAACAGTTACTTGAACTATTTAGAAGGAAGAGTTGTCAGAACTTAATAATTTAGTGGCTGCAGGGTACGCTGAGAGAGAAATGTCAAGGATGACTACTGGGCTTCTGTGTTGTGAAAGCCGCAGCTGGTGGTAGTTTTCACTGAGATCAGAAACTCTGGAACAATCCCAGATCTGGAGCAATTTGCAGCACAGAAAATTGTTTGTTCAGTTTTTGGATGTTGAGTTTTGAAACATTCAAGTGATGGGATGAAGTTGGATATTTGAGTCTAAATCTCAGAAAAGTTATTTGGGATAGAGGTATTGATTTAGAAGTATATAGATGATAACAGAAGCCATAAATTTAGCTGAGGTTGTCTAGGACTGAACCTTAAATGCATCAACTATTTAAGGCAAGGGAAAAGAAAAGCTCCGGAATAGGAGAAGGAGCAGCCAGAAGATAGGAGGAAAGCCAGGAGTTGACTGTCATGGAAGAGAAAGAAGAAAAATTTAAAAAGGGAGGGATGGTCAATGGTGTCAAATTATGCTGAGAGGTCAAGAATACATTAGGAATGAAACATCTTCATTCCATATTTCACTCTCAAATATTTTAAACATAGGTACCAAAAAGAAACCAGAAACTACATATTGCATAATCCTGTTTCTTTAAAGTTTAAAACCAGGCAAAATGAATCTGTATCTGTAGAAGTCAGGAAGTAATTACCCTTCAGAAGGACAGTAAGTAAAATTGGATATGAAATGGCTTCTGGATTGCCAGTAATATTCTGATTCTTGACTTGAGTGGGTTACAAAGGTGTGTTCACTTTGTAACACTTTGTTACACAGGTGTGTTCCACTTTTTAACACAAGTATGTTCCCTCCAGCCCTGACTTAGCCAGGCCCTTCCCTGCTGGGCTCAGTCTTTCCATAGGCAAATCTGCATGACTAACCACCTCCTCCCTGCCCCCTGTGCGTCAGGGCCTAGAGCATATGATTATCAAGCTATACAATTATGATATATCTACTTTTCTGTATGCATGTTATACTGCAATAGGGAATATTCCTTAACAGAAAACAGGCCTGAAATCTGGAAAAAAAAAAAGTCATTTAGCAAGAACGAGTATTCAGTCTGCCTAAGATTCACTGAAAAGACATAGAGGGGAATAACTGAGAATTCAATCTGCTCAAACTTCGGGAGCAAGATAGGGAAGTGCAATTGTGGGGAACATTTATACAGCCTCTAAAATAGAATCTCATTTAATAATACAAGATTTGATTCTGTTAATTTTGCATTTTTTTAGTCACTAAGTTTTGTTCAGTGATTTGAATTTTCAGAAAGAACGTGAGATAAATATATATTAAATTTCCTTAAACTGTCTTTGATACACCTCAAATTTTGTATCCCTTTTTCTAACCTCAATAAATACTAGGGGCAAGGAAAAAATGACAATGAAAGTAAAAGGTAGCAGATGGAGTAACAAAACATGGAGTGCCAATATTATTTCTTCCTTCTGGCCTGAAATGGTTGGATTAAAATTATTTATTTCAGTGGGGAAAATGAAGATAGTAGAGACATAAAACACAGATTGTTTTTCTACATCAGTGTGGTTAGTTAACATTTCCTAAGCTTCTCATAGCCCAGGGTTCTCAATCTAAGCTCCAACAATAAAACCTAATCATTAATAACACTTTGCTTTTTCTGATCTTGGCCCTGAAGGATGGAATGGAATAAAAGAAGGAAGATAGTCACTCCTAGTGTCTCCTTTTTTCCTTACCCCCTTCCACCTCAGCAATTCTAGTGTCATATATGTTCTCAGGACTGTCCCAATTTTGTTCACTTGAGGAAACTTTTTTCCTTGAGACAACTTTTGCTCGCTTCTTAATCTTGCTCTAGTGACTTAAAAAACTACAAAACACATAGTCAATGTCTGAATTTTCCTCTTACTAATTTATGTGCTATTTTCCCTTCCACCAACAGATGTATGTGTTTCCAAGGCAAAATATGCTTTAGGTTTTAAGCACTGTTACAAGACATTGCTTATGATAGGACTATGAGATGTTCAGTTAATACTATGCAGTTATTGAAGTGAACACTAGATGTCAGATTTTAGTTCTAGATTATTTCCCAATAGAGGGAGCACTTGAATTGTTTCTAAACATTTCATTAGAATTTTTGCCTCATTTTGAACTATTTCCTTTCAGCAGATTCCTATAAGCTTAACTACCACATCAAATGATATGAACATTTTTAAAATCTCAACATATAATGTGTAACATTTGTTTCAAATGATTATGCCAACCTATCCCATTTGACCTCATTTTCCCTTTTTTTTTTTTTTTTTTTTTTGTTGTTGTTGGTTTGTTTCTTTTTTAAAGCGGAATCTCAGTCTGTCGCCAGGCTGGAGTGCAGTGGCGTAATCTTGGCTCACTGAAATCTCCATCTCCCAAGTTCAAGTGATTCTCCTGCCTCAGCCTCCCAAGTAGCTGGGATTACAGGCATGCACCACCACACCCAGCTGATTTTTGTAGTTTTAGTAAAGACAGAGTTTCATCATGTTGGCAAGGATGGTCTTGAACTCCTGACCTCTTGATCCACCCGCATCAGCCTCCCAAAGTTCTGGGATTACAGGCGTGAGCCACCACACCTGGCCAAGTAGTTGTTTTACATTGTAAATGATAGATAACAAGATCTTGCTAATTTGATTGGGAGGGGAGCACTTATGTTTATTGGAATTTATGGGTCTTTTATTGTCATCATTTTTAATACTCTTTTGCAATGATACAAATTATTTTTGTATGCTTGCTAGATTCTTGCTGTATTTTTAAACCATTAACTACAAGAGACTGTTTATTGAGAATATAAGGCCCTTTGTTATTTGCTGCAAAAATTTCAGACTTTTATTCGTGTAATAGACTAATATTCATGTAATAGAATATTAGATATGCTTTTAAATCTTCTAAATATTTGACATTTCTATTCTATCAATCTTTTACTTTTATTTTTACGTTGCTTTTATTTAAAATGGAAAAAGCTATTTTAAAATGTCATGAAATAAATCTTTATTACAAAAATTGAAATTGAACAGTATATAACTATATACATATAAAGTATACAGTGAGTTTCCAGTCTCTCATCTCTCATGCCTGCTCCTTTCCAAGAATAACAATTATTAATAGTTTGTGTATCCATCTAGAATTCTCTCTATATGTGTGTTTGTGTGTGCATATTACATAATAAAAGTACATAAATATACTTTGTCACTTATAAAGTGGAATCACATCATATATTGCTTTGCAACTTAGTTTTCAACTCAACAATCTAGCTTGAGTATCTTTTCATGTTAGTTTATACAGATTTTTCTTATTTTATTTTAGATTCAGGAGCTACATATGCTTGTTTGTTACACGGGTATATTGCATGGGGAGGATTGAGCTTCCAATGTACCCAATACCCAAATAGTGAACATTTTATCTGATAGGCCGATTCTCAACATTATCCCTCCTCACATTCTCCCCACTTTTGGATCCCCATATCGATTTTTCTTTCTTTTCCTTTTTTTTTTTTTTTTCTTTTTTGAGACAGAGTCTCGCTTTGGCACTAGGCAGGAGTGCAGTGGCACAATCTCAGCTCACTGCAACCTCCGCCTCCCGGATTCTTCTACCTCAGCCTTCTGAGTAGCAGGTATTACAGGCATGTGCCACCATGCCTGGCTAATTTTGTATTTTTAGTAGAGATGGGGATTCACCATGTTGGCCAGGATGGTCTCGAACTCTTGAGCTCATGATCTGCCCACCTTGGCCTCCCAAAGTGCTGGGATTACAGACATGAGCCATTGCCCCCAGCCTCTTTCTTTTTTAATGACTATGCTAAAAAATGTATTCCACTCAAGATTCAGTGACTTAAGTCTTGTTCTAAAAATCTAATTGTTTGATTTTTAAATTTTCATTATTATATGTAAAATTTAGTGGTTTGAAGTTTTGTGTTTAATTAAATACATAAGAAATGTATTTTGGTTTGTGATGTGAACTGGTCTAATTTTATTTATTAAGAAGTTTTCCAAACAGGATTTATAAATAAGACACACGAGGCTTTTTAATAACAATGACTTAAGTATTAGCATATGTATTCAAGTCACAAATGAGTTCATCATAATTAGTTCTTACCTATTTATTAAAAGATATCCCAGGTCTTATACTGAAGTGGTTCTACTTTGCCTTACTTGCCAGTTTTATTGGTAAAAGTAGAAAAAAAGATGTTTCTTTTAAAGTGTTCCGTTATTTGTGGAAAGATCTTCTTTTGAATAGGACACTCAACATTTATTATGTTTATCTTTATTATATGTCAGTTGAGGAAAATACTGTTTTTTTTTTTTAATTTTTGGCTTTCTGGGACTAGATAAGTTTATTCTAGATTTCATATGTAAAATAAATAGGTAAGAGTAGCAATACAAGGTCTGAAACAGCAGCATAAAAGAATAGGCTAAGCTCACCAATATTAAAATACACTTTAAAGCTTCTATAATTTTAAACAATGCAGAATGGTACATGATTATGCAGAACAGTAAGACAGAAAAAAAGTTTGGAAATAGCAACAAATAGGAAAGTTTAGAGAAAGATAAAAGTGTAATCTCAAATCACTTGGGTAAAAATGCAATTTTAAATAAATGATAATGAGACAACTGTATGGTAATTTGAAAAAAGTAAAATAAAATTGGATTCATAATTCACACCCTATACCACAATGAATTCCAAATTAATCCAAGCTATAAAAAAATTTAAAAGCCAGGCAAGGTGGCTCATACCTGCAATCCCAGAATTTTGAGAAACTGAGGCAGGAGGATTGCTTAAGCTCAGGAGTTCAAGACCAGCCTGGGCCGCATAATTAGACTCTAGCCTCTACAAAAAAAAAAATGTTTTAAAAAATTAGCCAGGCATGGTGGTGTGTGCCTGTACTGTAGTCCTAGCTACTTGAGGGGCTGAGTCAGGAACATTGCTTGAGTCTGGAAGGGAAAGGCTGCAGTGAGCAGTGATTGTGCCACTGCACTCCAGCCTGAGCAACAGAGCAAGACCTTGTCTAAAATAAAAATAAGTAAATAAATACTTTTAAAAAGAAGTCACACATTTACTAGAAGAAAACATGGGTTCGTTTTATTATAACCTAGATATGAGGTTATATTATCTAGGTTATAACAAAAACTATAAACCAAAAAAAAATTCAGAAGCAATAAAAGAAAAAAAATTAAGCTCAGTACAATGAGTATAGATGTATGGTGCATGTATGTAATTGTTTAATTGCAAAACAGCATAGCTACAGCCATAATGCAAATGACAAACTAAGAGAAACAATTTGCATCTTATGTCAGAGATAAAGGGCTATTTTCTACAACATGTAAACAGTCCCAAAAATTGAGAGGTGAAAAATATTTAAAACCAAACAGAAAAATGGGCAAGTGACGTGGTTAAGTCACAGAAAAATATAAACGAAGTGGCTGCTAAACATAGGAAAAGATGCTTAAAATCACTCAACAGAAAAATGCTATTTAAACTATAATGAGATACCATCTCCAATCTATCAGATGGCCACAGTCAAAAATCTTGAAAATTAAATATTGATGAATTGTGGAAAATTGGCCTATACATACATTGGTACTGAGCACATAAAGTACTACATTTCCAGTGAGGGGAATTTACTAATATCTAATAAAGTACATATGCATTTACTCAAGCAATTCAACCTCTAGGAATTTACCCTGCGATTTCCCCCATGAGTATAAAACAAATGTTTGCACAAAGTAATTCATGCTGATATACTATTTGTAATTGCAACTTTTGGAAACAACCTAAATTCCCATGGTTAATAATCTAGTTGAATAGATTATGATACATCCACACAATGGAGCACATTCTTCATGATATTTTTAAGTAAGGAAAAATATAGCTAGGTGCACAAGAATAAAAAACCTGTATATCAACATAGATCTCTACTTATTTTGCAAATAGCAACTCAAAAAATTTAAATCAGAAACATTCAACAAAAAAATGACCTATAAATAGTGGAGACTGGACTAAGGACACACTCCCTTGAATATATCCCTTTTACATAGTTTTGAACAGTGTATAAACCTGTGATTAAAAATAACATCAGTCCAGGTGCAGTGGCTCATGCCTGCAATCCTAGCACTTTAGGAGGCCAAGGCGGAATGATTGCTTGAGCCCAGGAATTTGAGACCGGCCTGGGCAACATAGTGGGACTCTGTCTCTACAAAAAATTAAAACAGAAAAACAAAAATAAGAATGACATCTACTCCCTAGTTGTATCCACTGAAAAAACCTACAACTACCCCTGGGAAACAGTGACCATTCCTGGTATCCAGATCTTTGTTTCTAATACATGTTAGGAATAAGACTTTTGATAAAAAGTCTACTTCTAGGTCCCTGGCAGCGAAAGATTATCTTGGGCAAGAAAGTAACAAAGTGGAGGCCGGGTCACAGTGGCTCACGCCTGTAATCCCAACACTTTGGGAGGCTGGGTCACAGTGGCTCACGCCTGTAATCCCAACACTTTGGGAGGCTGAGGCGTGTGGATCACCTGAGGTCATGAGTTTGAGGCCAGACAGGCCAACATGGGGAAACTCCGTCTCTACTAAAAACACAAAAATTAGTTGGACATGGTGGCACACATGTGTAATCCCAGCTATTCAGGAGGCTGAGGCAGGAGAATCGCTTGAACCCACGAGGCAGAGTTTGCAGTGAGCTGTGATGGCATCACCGCACTCCAGCCTGGGTGACAGAGGGAGATTGTGTCTCAAAAAAAGAGAAAGTAAGTAATGAAGTGTGCAGACTAAATGTGATCTTGTCAAAAGGAAACAAAACTGGTGTAACAGAACTCTAACTTGCCAAATTTGGTATAATTTGAGCATCAAAAATAACAATAATAGTAATGAATAACAGATTGATTTAAAAAAAATACTTGAGTCCACAATGATACCAAAACAGGGGTAGGATAGGTAGCAAGCAAAAAAAGCTTCTTCTTTTCTTTTATAATTTAGAGACAAGTTTTTGCTGTATTGCTGAGACTGGAGTGCAGGGATACAATCACAGTTCATGGCAGCCTCAACCTCCCAGGCTCAAGTGATCCTCTCATCTGAGCCTCCAAAGTAGCTGAGAGTACAGGCACTTCCACTACTCCCTGGCTAACTTTTGTATTTTTAGTGGAGATGGTGATTCTCCATGTTGCCCAGTCTGGTCGCAAACTCCTAGGCTCAAGCGATCTGCTCACCTTGGCCTTTCAAAGGGCTGGGATTATAGGCGTGAGCCACAGCACCTGGCCCAACAGCTCTTCTTTATAGAAGAATATCTACTAAGAAATGAAGAAGAAATGATAAAATTAGAAAATTTCCATTTCAAAGAACTGTTTAATAACTGATTCAGGAAAGGATTATCAATGGATGGTTAAGTCAGTGCGTGAGAGGCTGTTGGGAAACAGGGTAACGTAGTGTCGAACTCTAATCTCACAGGTTATTTATTAATTGCAAAGGGTAAAATGTACCTTTACAATGGGATATCTAGTAATTACCATCTTGAACAAGTAATCAAAATTAGCATTAGTAATGGTGGAACAACCTAATACCGTGTGTCTTCTGATACGATGCAATGAGAAGTGCCATATGTTGCCTATGTAGAATTCTTGTCTAAAGTGTTTAAGCAGAATCTAATCAGAAAAATCCAAAAGGTGGAACATTCCATTAGACAACATTGTCCTGAACTCATAAAAAAAAAGTCAATGTCATAAAAAATTGAATGCTTCCTTCATCCTAGATTATAAGGAACTAAGGATTCTTAACCAACTGTAATTTATAAACCTTCAGGAGACTAAAATCTAAAATACCCTTTTTGGGTACCACTGGAAAAAATTAAATATGGACTCTATATTAAATGATATTATTGGGTTAATGTTAACTTTCTTAGGTATAACACAGTAGTGGTTACATAGAAATTTATTTTTTTAATTCATCCTTGAGTATTTAATGGTAAACATGGCATGTGTAATAATTTCAAATTGTTCTTAGTGAAGGGATGTATACATGGCTGTATGTGTAAGGGAGGGTGGGAGAGGGGGAGAGATGTGAAATAAAATATTTTAACGATAAAATGTTAATAATTAATGAATCCAGATGAAGGTTATAGAACTATTTGTTATAGCATTATTTGAACTACTGTTATGTTTGAGCCAAACTAAAACTATTGATAAAAAGTAGCAGATTAATATGTACAAAAGACTGAAATAGAAGTCATCACAAATTTCATATAAAATATTATGCTAAAAATGGTATTTTATTTTTAGTTTTCCTTGACTAAGGATTTCTGCTTTCTCTATCTCTTCATTAGTAACCCTATGACTACTAATTATTAATAAATGTTGACTTTTTAATGTTTTATTCTATTCAAAAACCTTAAACCCAGACATAAAAGAAAAAGTGTTAGCAGTAGATGATAGAAACCTAAGAAGGAAAAAATGCAGAAGTAGGACAAAGATGAATCACAGAGGAAAGAGGAAGCAGAACTCCAAAGAAAAAAGAAATAGTAAGATAAATATAATAGAAATAAAGAGGAAAGCACCAAATTAATTGGCATCAGGCTGAGTGCTGTGACTCATGCTTATAATCCCAGGCTGAGGTGAGAGGATCACTTGAGACCGGGAATTTGAGACCAGCCTGAGCAACATAGTGAGACCCCATCTCTGCAACTAATAATAATAATAATAAGAAGAAGAAATAAGCAAAGGTATCAGGCACTGTTCTAGGTGTCAGAGTGATAATGGTTAAACTACAGTGAACAAAAGAAGCAAAAATCCCCACTTATATTCTAGGGGAAAAAAAAGGCATTTACTAAGTGGTAGGCACTATTCTAGGGGCTTTACATATATCTCACTCTATGAGATTTGTACTCTTCTGTGATGGAACTAAGGCAAAGAGAAGGTAAGTATCCCGCCCAAGATTACGTAATTAGCATGTAGCAGAGGCAGGAATTACATCTAGGGAGTTTGGCTCCACCATTCAGTCTTGAATTCTGCACTACACCACATTAGGAAGTAAGGAAGGGATTGTGCTATGGTTTCAATGTGTCTCCCAGAAAGTATGTGTTGGAAATGTAATTCCCAATGCAACCGTGTTGGGAGGTGCGGCCTAAGAAGAGATGATCAGGCCATGAGAGCTCTGCCTTCACGAATGGATGAATGTTCTTATTTAGGAAGTGGGCTTATTATTAAAGGGCAAGTTTGGTCCCCTGCACTCTCCTTTTTCTTGCCCTTCTACTTTCTCCTGTGGGATGATGCAGCAAGAAGGCCCTTGCCAGATGCTGGCCCCTCAGTCTCAGATTTTCCAGCCTCCAAACCATGAGACAATAGATTTCTATTAATTGTAGATTGCCTAGTCTGTGCTATTCTGTTGTGGCAGCACAAAATGGAAAAATGGATTAAGAAGGATTACATAAAGTCAAAAAAAAAAAAAAATGGAGGAGGAGGGAAGAGTGAGAAATTACAGAAAAAGAGTAAAAAAGATGTAAATCACAGCCAGAGGAAGATTGCTATTAGTATTTAACTGAGAGAGGGCTAATTCCATGGTTTTCTTAATAAAATTATAGTATAGAAAATAAGAAAATAGCTGTATGTAGTGGCTCATGCCTGCAATCCCAAAACTTTGGGAGGCTGTGGTAGGAGGATTGCTTGAGGCCAGGAGTTTGAGACCAGCCTGGACAATATAGAAACACTTCATCACACAAAAAATTACCTGGGTGTCATGGCTCACACCTGTATTCCCAGATACACAGGAGGCTGAGGCAGGAACACTTGAGCCTGTGAGGCCAAGGCTGTAGTGAGCCATAAGAGTGCGACTGCACTGCAGCCTGGGCAACAGAGTGAGATCCTATCTTTTTTTTTTTTTTAAATAAAAAGGGGGACCGGGCAAGGTGGCTCACACTTGTAATCCTAGCACTTTGGGAGGCCAAGGTGGGCGGAACACAAGGTCAAGAGATCAAGACCATCCTGGCCAACATGGTGAAACCCCATCTCTACTAAAAATACGAAAATTATCTGGGCGTGGTGGTGTGTGCCTGTAGTCCCAGCTACTCAGGAGGCTGAGACAGGAGAACTGCTTGAACCCGGGAGGCAGAGGTTGCAGTGAGCCAAGATCATGCCATTGCACTCCAGCCTGATGACAGAGCGAGACTCTGTCTGAAGGAAAAAAAAAGGGGGGGGGAAAGGAAAGAAAAGAGGCAAATAATATAAGTTTGTCCTTAACAAAGAGGTTGAGAAAGAAGGAAGAGTAAAGGTAAGGAGCAGAATTGACTAATGACCAACTCAATGACCACAACTCAGCCTGCCTTGCCATTTTTCCCAAGCCTTGCCCTTGAGGGGTGAATTATGAAGTATATATAAGATAATGAAGGATTATTACTAACAGTTTCTTTGACTTCATGGACATTCCAGATCAACTTGTTTGCAAACTTGCCAAACAACAGACAGTATTTTCCACCCACCCACTCTTTGCTTTGTTGATATAATATAGCACATTTGTATGTCTTCACATGGAGCTAAATATTTGGAAAATGAAGTCCCTGTGGATATAATATATTATTCAAGATTCCTCCAGTTGTTAACCTTATTTGATCTTGTACATTGATTATGTAATAATATAATTGGAGGAAAAATTGCCTTGATCTTTTAAAAGTGTTTAAACTATTATCTAATCTAGATTCCATATTAAGACTGTGACCTGTTTTTAGAACTATAAGGAGTGATTGTTTTATTTAAAATATGTAATATTAACTGATATTGAGTCAAAGATTAAATTCTGTCTATTGGAGAGGTAAATTTTTGTTTGTGCTCAAGATGGATATGGGCTAAAGAACACTGGTTCTTTATTATCATCATTAAATGCTGACTCAATTAATGGTGATGCAATTTCCTGTTCAGTAATTTGCTTATTCAAACTCAATCAGAGAGCCTCATCTTAAATATTAACCTCTGGCAGGAGACAATGATGATGAATATACTTTAAAACTTTGGATAATGCAGGCAGCTGACACGGAATTACACTTCTAAAATCCCATTAAAGCAGCAACTAATCAGAGTGCTACATGAGTCATCCTTTGCAGTTATCTAACTAACCTCATATTCTTTGTCTTTTAACTCGCAATTTCAAAATGTCTTGCCAACATCATTTAGGAGTTGCCACATCTCTATGGAATGAAAGTGCTTTTGAGAGAGAAAAAGAGAGAGAGAGAGAGAGAGAGAGAGAGAAAGTCTCAGGGCTGCATGCTAGGTAAACCTAAGCCTCTTTTATCTTTTCCCAGGAAAAAAGAAAGATATTAGTCACTCAAAATTTAAGCTGAAGAAACCTTTTTAAAACAATTACTTCACTTCCCATTTAATCTCAGACCACTGGAGATATTTACAGCATTGTCACTCTCCCTCTTTTCCTTTTTCCCCATAAATTTATAACTTCCAGCATTTACTCTTCTATCCAAACACTACAAGTCTGATTCTCATTATCTAGCTTAAGTCCTTGACTTCTACATCCTTCCCTGAGGACCTCATCAAAAACTATGCTTTGAGTCCACAATTCTAAAGAACAATGAACTTTAAAAATTAAATTAAAAAAATTTTTTACAGGTTTTATAGTTTACAAAGAGTTATCAGAAGAATTGTTTCATCTGAACTCCATAATAACACTGGGAAAAAAAGCAAGGCTGGTATTCTTTATACCTCAAAGATGAGAACACAGGGAGACTTGCCAAGGTAACATGACCTGTACAAGTCTCCTGACTCAGTCCTGAAAAAACAGCCAGGTGTTTTCTTTGCATAGTCTGTGTTATCCAGGTCATGAAAACCTTAGTTACAAGAGGAAATATGATTAAACTTTCACTTTAAAGGCTTGCTGTTTTTAACGTCTGTCCATAATCAGGTTGAATTTTATTTATATGGAGTAATCTCACTCTATCCTCAAACCTGTGCTTTGTGTTCATTTAGGGTGTTTGTTTGTTCTTTTTATTAATATTCATTCACCTTCAATCATCTATAATAATTGTTTAGGGAAGGATTATGAAGCTCTTTTATGCCGTGTCTAAAAGTTTGACTCTATTTTTGTAGCTTCAGGGGTTGGAGAAGAAGGGAAAAAGTATTTTAAGGCCAGGTGTGGTGGCTCACGCCCGTAATCCCAGCACTTTGGGAGGCCGAGGCAGGTGGATCTCCTGAGGTCAGGAGTTAGAGATCAGCCTGGACAACATGGTGAAATCCCATCTTTGCTAAAAATACAAAAATTAGCCAGGCATGGCAGTGCATGCCTGTAATCCCAGCTACTCAGGAGGCTGGGTCAGGAGAATCGCTTGACCCTGGGAGGTGGAGGTTGCAGTGAGCTGAAATCATGTCACTGCACTCTAGCCTGGGTGACGGAGTGAGACTCCATCTCAAAAATAAATAAATTAAAAAGTAATTTTTAAGAGGGATCTACAACACTTGGCTTAGTATTAGATATATGGAATAGAGATAACCTCTGAGGCAAGAGGTAGATCATAGAATTTCCATTTATGTCATTTTTGAGAATAAGGAATGCAGAAAGAGAAGACAAATTTAAGAGAAGTAATGATAAATTCAATTTTAGACATTTTGGATTTAGAGGGACTGCAGAACCCTCAGAAGAGAGTCACGTAGAAAACTCAACGGAACATTTTTCACTATATTAGACTATGATAAGAAACAATCCCAACATTTCATTGGTTTTCAATAACAAAAGTTTACTTCATGCTCAAAATACATATCAGCTGCCACAGCTTCATTGAATTCTACTCAGCTCTGTTCTGTGTGTTGTCTTCATTCTGGGATTATGTCCAAGATAGCAGCCGTGATATGGGGCATTCCCAGAGCCAGCCTTGCAATGACTCTTTAAACTTCTGCTCAGATGCATCCAATGTCATTCTGCTTACATCTTGTAAGCTGCAGTGAGTCTCATGACCAATGTCAACATCCGTGGAATGGGCAAGCGTATTTCCATAGAGGAAGCATTGCAAATCACATAAAAAACAAGCTCGTAAGTATGTTCCTCTTTCAGGAAGAGGAAGTAAATAATTTGAGACAATAATATAATCTACCACAAGTCTAGTCTAGAAGTAAGTGGCATGGTCTAGAATAAAGATATAAATTGGAGAATCATCAGTGTACAGGTTGCAGTTGAAGCCACGGAGATAGTTAAAATCATACAGAGTATTTTAGGTTTATGATAAAAGAAATATCAAGAATAAAATTGCTCTGTTCATATGCCTCCATTGCATCATAGCCTACAATGCTGCTTTGTTCAGAATACCCTATTTTTCACTTCCATATCCAAATTCTACTTCTAATACATTGTACAGATTTGTTGTTCAGCTGAATGCTTTTCCATTATAGAAGTCAAAGAGGTCCCCAAAGTTTTTTTTACTATATCTTTTCTTTTATTGTCCTGTATTATCAAAGGGTAAGCAGGTGGTATAAACTCAGCCAAGTGGATACCTTTGAGTGGGATTTTGTTTCCTAAATGCCTCAAGGAAAAGTGAGAGAGTTCAAGTTTATTGATTGGGCATGGTGGTTGATGCCTGTAATCGCAGCACTTTGGGAGGCTGAGGCAGGTAGATCACTTGGGCCTAGGAGTTTGAGACCATCCTGGCCAACATGGCAAATCTCTGTCTACAAGAAATACAAAAATTAGCTGGGCATGGTGGTGTGCACTTTAGACACAGCTACTAGGGAGACTGAGGTGGGAGGACTGCTTGAGCTGGGGAGGTCGAGGCTGCAGTGAGCCATGATAGTGCCACTGTACTCCAGTCTGGACAACAGAGTAAAACCCTGTCTTAAAAAAAAATAATAATTTATTCATGCTAGTGATGGAATCTGCCATGAGATTTCTCCTGTAATATCATCTGCAACAGCTTTCCTTTTTCCCTGTTTTAAAGTCCGATACATCTGCTTCCTCAACAAATCTGTGAGCTACTAATATCTTTATGATAAAGTCTATTTTCCTTAACTGAATTAGAGTTGGCATATTAGCTCAGCCTGCTCCATAATAAAATACCATAGATTGCATGGCTTAAACAGCAGAAATTTATTTTCTCAAAGTTTTGGAGGCTGGAAGTCTGAGAGCAAAGGGTCAGCATGGTTGGGGATTTTCTTCCTTGAGAACAATCTCTCTTCCCCTTCTTTTAAGGTCGCAGTCCTATGGGATTAAAGTCACTACTCTTATTACCTCATTTAACCTTATTATCACATTAAAAACCTTAGCTCCTGATACATTCACATTGAGGGGCAGAGTTTCAACCTAGGAACTTTGGAGGGATACCATTCAGTACATAGCCGTTGGTTTCTGTAGCTTCCAACTAAAGTATCCAAATCAGTACAGACAGAATTTCCCTGTTTCCACGAAGCCTGTCTCAACTACTCTAGCTCTCACCACTTTCTTTCCTTTACTAAATTTCATTACTCTAAATTCCCTTTAGTAAATTGTGATCCCGAATATACATGTTATTCTTAATTTTTCCTTATTTAATAACCTTAAAGGTAATCTAATTTGGTGGTTGTCAAACTTGGTGGCGTATTCGAATCTTCTGAGCAGATTTTTTAAATGCCAGTGATCTAAGGTCCACTCCACGCCAATGACATCCCAGCCTCTCAGAGGGAGCCAAATAACATTTTTGTTTACAAATATTCCCCTAGGTGATTTCAGTGCACAGCCAAATGTGAAAATTACTGAAGTAATTCAATCTTATTTACAAGTTGGAAAATTTGGCTGTTTTATGTCTATTAGTTTTGTTCCCCCAACCTTAATATAAACTCTAGTTACAGAAATTTTTGCATTTACTTAACAAAAATAATGTAGTTATATAGGATGGATGCATATCGAGCAACCAATTAATAAGCTTCTTTATGCAAAGAAGCTTTATTATCCTTTTTTTTTTTTTTGAGATGGAGTCTCACTTTGTTGCCAAGGCTGGAGTGCAATGGTGTGATCTCGGCTTACTGCAACCTCCGCCTCCCAGGTTCAAGTGATTCTCGTGCCTCAGCCTCCCAAGTAGCTGGGACTCCAGGTGTGCACCACCACACCTGGCTAACTTTTTGTATTTTTTAGCAGAGATGCGGTTTCATGATGTTGCACAGGTTGATCTCCAACTCCTGCCCTCAAGTGATCTGCCCACCTCAGCCTCCCAAACTGTTGGGATTACAGGCATGAGCCATCACACCTGGCTGTGCAATGGTCCTTAATCTTAGTTACACACTGATCATTTCAGATGGGGTGGTGTAAAAAATGGTCTTGCCTGCACCCCCTCATTCAGTCTGATCGAATAGTATCAGGTGAGGCCTGAACTTCATGTACAACCATAGTTGAGAACCACCACTAATCTTTTTCTTGATGAAATTGTTATGGGAGTGAGCACAACCTGTCATAACATGGCAGGCTCATTTATCTCTAAACATGAAAAATATTATCTGAATATATTTATTTATCGACTGACCTAATAAGAGTAAGTGGGCCTAAGAGTCTTTGCTGAAAGACTCTTGTCTGAATTGTGAATTCTGTTGCCAAAAGCACTAATGGACAACCCATCTGCCAATATTGTATAGATTCTCATAGAATGTCACATTAACTCTACAACCAGATACAGAAACAAAAACTGTAGCTAATATGCTCAAATAGAAGAGTTCTTCTTGGTCCTTCTACTTTCCACAACTCTGTCTTTCCCATTTAAAAGTAAAATCCTATTAATGTATTGTTTTATTTGATTGATATATTTATTCAATTGATGCACTGCTGCATTTCTTAATCAGCCACTTCAAGCTGATTGTAACCAAGTAACTACAAATCCATTCCTGCTCCAATTTGTCCCCCTCACTTTCTACCCACAATGTTTGTGCCTACTTCATTTGGCAATACAACATTATATGCTTTCTAAATTGACAAGTTTTAAATTTTAGTAAACAAAGACCAGCAGAAACACTCGTGTACTAAAGAAAAATAAGTTAGATTTATTTTTCTTGCTTCAGCGGTTAAGATTGCACCCTTGAGTAATTACGGGATAATTCACTAAGTGGATTTGGGAGGGGCTTTGTATAGGATTTGGACTAGAGATGATAGTCCTAAATAAGATTTAACGAAACAGGAGCCAGTGCTGCGTTAGATGTTGTCAAGAACTGGGATCAACTCCATGATGGGGTACCTTGGTGACTTTTATCCAGGAAAGGAGAGGATTAAAGTAGATGTAGACCAGAAGTATCATTAGTAAAGGATTGATAGTCATTTCTGTTAGCTGTAAGAGGGGGATGTTTAATCTTCTTTATAGTTTTTAGTGTCCTTGTCTGTCTTGTTACAAACATGGTCACAGACTGGCTTTATATAAACGATGCTTCTATTCTGAGTTTTGATAATGTTCAGTTGGGATCACCATGGCCTGGCTACCTGAAGGGCCACTTTTTGCTTTCTCAGAAGTTAAAAACTGTTGAATAGATGAGTTTTTCAACTCAAGAATGTCGTATCTGACAGGGGAAAAAACGCTATGAAATATTGCTACAGGTGTAAATTAAAGGCAGAGGTCTGCGAGTGAAGAGTAAACCTTCGAAAGGCAGAATTGTTCAAATAACTTATGAGAGTGTCGTAAGTATGTAAAATAACTTCTAGTTCTAACAGGCAAAATAAGAGGGACTGCTCTTTGGTTAGGCTGGGTGTGGTGGCTCACACCTGTCATCCCAGCACTTTGGGAGGCCAAGGTGGGTTAGATTGCTCTTTTGGCCCTACCAGGGCAAAACGTGTGCTGATGATCCCCAATAACTTTACAGACTCCAGGAATATAAATTGCTTTATTACTCATTGGCCTGCACATTTGCAGCTATTATGCGCACATCAGAGACAAAGTAAATGGGTTCACTTTAGCATCCTTTATCAGTCTTTTAGGCACTTTGAGATGTTAAAGCACAACAGACACCACTATCCTAAAGGCAAGCTGTCTGTTTTTCTGGTTGATATGCTTTTCAGACTTCACCTTTTCGAAGAGTGATTCATTTAGCATTTCCCTTTCATGTTCTTTCATGCATTAATACATAACTTCTTGACATCTAGAAATGCAAGTGCAATATGATGAATGAGTTTGCTTCATTCTTCAGCAAATAACTTTTCCTCTTTTCTCATCCCCCACTCTAATACCTCATACAATCCCCAATGGCAAGAAAACTATTTGAAAGCAATAAACGTTATGGTTTACATTATATTTCCCTTAAAATACAGACACCTTATTGGAATTCTCCCAATATTCTTCAAGGAAAGAAAATATAGTATTCTTGTTGCCACTCTAAATAAGCAAAAAAGTGTTAGAGTTTATCTATACATGTTTTTGGAAATGCTTCTCACAATGTCCATGAACCACTAGGTTTAAATTACTGAGGGACTTGCTAAAAATCTGTATCCAAATCTCTATAAGAACAGAATCTTTGTAAGGAGTGTAAGACATTAAGCTGCAGGTAATTTTCATGTATATTAAGATTAATTGATTATCTCCTAGTTCTGGACAGAGGATTGATGCATGTTACTGCATAGATAAGAATAAAAACATTTGGCTGGGTGTGGTGGCTCATGCCTGTAATCCCAGCACTTTGGGAGGCCAAGGTGGGTGGATTACATGAGGTCAGGAGTTTGAGACTAGCCTGGCCAACATGGTAAAAGTTCATCTCTACAAAAAAGACAAAATTAGCCAGGTGCGGAGGCACATGCCTGTAATCCCAGCTACTCAGGGGCCGGAGGCAGGAGAATTGCTTGAACCTGGGAGGTGGAGGTTGCAGTGAGCTGAGATCGCGCCATTGTACTCCAGCCTGGGTGACAAGAGTGAAACTCTGTCTCAAATAAATAAATAAATAAATAAAACCTTTAAGAGGATAAGCAATTTGGCTTGTTCCTCCAGGTGTCTCTATCACCTAGAAGAGTAGCTTATAGTTAGTAATTAGTGGTTATGTAAATGAACAGAAAAGAACATGAGGTCACAGGCTTAAAATATGAAGGTAATTTAGAGGTCATTTTGGAGCAAGCATTTAAATAAGTTAGAATCTTGGCTCCACTGTTTATTGGTTTTAACCTTGGGCACACACTTAACCTCTTTGTGCTTCAAAAATTTCGAAGAGACCAAAGAAACAGTACTACTTTCACAGTTTGTTGTAAAGAATCAATGTGTTTAAATATATAGAGTGCTTAGAACAACTCTTGGCTAAAACACTCAAAAATTTGAGTTAATTTTGATTGAGGAGTAATCAGACCAAGGTCAGGCATGTATATTTTTTGGTTGCTTTTGTTGTTGAAGAGAAAGGGGTCTCAGCATATGGTGCAGGCCAGATTCCAACTCCTAGGCTCAAGGGATCCTCCCACCTCAACCTCAAAAGCAGCTGGGATTACCAGTAGGCGTCACTGTGCCCACTAAGGTCAGGCTTCTAATCAGCCAAGTCTGACACAGATTTTCTCACTCCTCCTCCATCACTTTATTTCTTTATATGATTTGGCAGATATCAAAAGTCCTCCCTTTCCAAATATCTCACTATACTGCTTTGTTTTCTACTATGGGCAGAATTTTTCACCATTGCACTCATTTTTCTAAATCAGGCAGGATTTAGATTTCTCTTTCTTTCCTTTTTTTTCTTTTCTTTTTTTTTTTTTTTTTTTTTTTTAATTCTTGCTGTAATACCCAGACTAGAGTGCAGTGGTATGATATGATCTTGGCTCACTGCAACCTCCCCCTCTCTGGTTCAAGTGATTCTTGTGCCTCAGCATCCCAAGTAGTTGGGATTACAGGTGTGTACCACCATGCCTGACTAATTTTTGTACTTTTTGTAGAGACAGGGTTTCATGCCTGACTAATTTTTGTACTTTTTGTAGAGACGAGGTTTCACCATGTTGACCAGGCTGGTCTCAAACTCCTGGCATCAAGTGATCCGACGGCCTCAGACTCCCAAAATGCTGGGACTACAGGTGTGAACCACCACACTCAGCCAACAGTGGGTTTTTAATAAAACAAACAGCCAAGGATGAACTGGAAACCACAAACGAGCTCTTTTTCTATGACCTAGCCTCCGCACTTAACCTTAGGCAAAGAGTAGTGTGTCAGGGGGCCTGCCTATGGGTAAATTCTGAAAGCCTCGCCAGAGACACTTACTTTTTTTAACCCCTGTGGTTAAAGACGACAGGTGGGTGCAGAGGGAATTTTATAAACGACACAAACACAAACAATTTCAAATCCTGAAAAAATTCATTTGGATGTTTGTTTTGCTTCCGTTTTATAGCTTGTTTTAAATCAAAGACTACACCTTTCTGAGACAAGGGTTGATTACACACAAAGTCAAGACTGGCCAGGGCAGTGGCTCAAGCTTGTAATAGCAGAATTTTGGGAGGCCCAGGTGGGTGTGGGGGTAGGGTGGGGATCCTGGGTATCTCTCACGTCCAGGAGTTCCAGACCAGCTTGGGCAATATAGGAGAGCCCCACCCCTACCATCTCTAAAAAAAAAAAAAAAAAAAAAAAAAAGCCGGGCATGGGGGTGCGCGCCTGTAGTCCCGGTTACTTGAGGGGCTGAGGTGGGAGCCTGGAAAGTCGAGGCGAGCCACTGCACTGTATTCTGAGCTACAGAGCGAGACTCATGGGGCGGTGGGGGCGGGGGAAGAGGCAGGGGGAGCGGGGAGACAGAGAGGGAGAGAGAGAAAAGGAGGAGGGGGAGGAGGAGGAGGACGACGAGGACACTCTGTGACACACTGTCCTCCAGAGATACAGATTCTGGCATTCTAAAGGAAGAAGGACAAAGAAACCAAAACCAGTTTATCCAAGGCTTCAACTTTTCAGTCTGACCCTTTGATCTACATTCCATTATTTTGGTAGCATGGTGGGAGTGGATTCGGAGTGGACACAGACCCTTTTCAGAATTAGATCAGATAATTAAAAGGCAAACAAACTTCTTTATTCCTTCACCTCAAGGAGCGTCCTTGGAAAGCAAACACACTTTGGGGCATTTCAAGGGGGGCGCAGTGAAAGGGTGTCCTTTGCGCCTCAGCTCCAGAGAAAAACGAAAGGTGGGTGGGAAACTAGGATAGAGGTGAAAAGTAAAAGGGGACTGAATCAGCGAATGACAAAGGGAGCAGGGCTCCGCACAGGAGTAGGAGGAAGAAGAGGAGTGACTGGGGCTTGTGTCAAGCTTCCTCTGAATGGTTAGACAGCTGCCAGGTGGGAGAGGCGGAGGGTGAGGAGGCGGGTTCCGCACGCGGTTGGCCTGAGGCTGATCCAGTCTTCAGCTCTCGCGGGCTGGGAGTCCGGGGCAGCGGCAGAGGCCACACCCAGGGCTGGCTGGTCCCGCGCTTTCCGGAGCTCAGCAGGCGCTTGCTGCTTGAACTGGCCAAAGAAGGAACGAATGAATGACCCTTTTGCCAGGATGGAGACCCGAGGGCCTCAGGGAGCTGCGAATCCCATGGACTCCTCCCGCAGCCTGGGGGACCTCGGGTCTTTTCCGCGCGAGGTGGGGCGCGGGGCCCAGCTGGCTCCGGGCGCCCGGAATCCCCCGACGGCGGGGGCGAGCCGAAGCCAGGGCGGCGGCCACGAGGACAGATCGGCAGGTCGGGCCCTCGGACCTTGGGCCGGAGAGGAATTGGACCGTGAGTCCTGGGTCAGAGAGAAAGTACTCTTTCTCCTGCACCCAGAGAGGTGGTTAGGGACTCAACGGGACCCTGAACGGGAAAAGGTGGCCGGTGCAAAGGACCTTCCTCACGCGGCGGGTGGAGAGGACCACGGCGAGGAGCCCAGCTATCCTTCTGTCTCTCAACGAGAAAAGCGAATTTCTGGCAGGCGTGTAGCCCCGCCGCGGGACCCAGCAGACGCACCCAAATACGTGCTTGTGCGGGTGGAGGATTATCAGCTAACACAAGAAGTGTTGCAGACCTCGTGGGCCAAGGGTCGCATGACCACCAGGACTGAGGAGCACTCCGTGACCGCGCTCACTTTTCGCAGCAGTAGAGAGGGACAGCCTGGGGGACACCGGGCCCCTGCTGAACCCCGGAATCTCCAGGAACGAACAGGGGCACCCCGCGTTCACGCCGCGGAGAGGAGGGTTTCACCGTCTCCAGGGACCTTGCTCGAGGAGATTAAACTCTAAAGAGTAACCCGAGAAATGTTCCGGGATGGTGGATGAGCGATCATCCTTAAAAGAAAATGCTATTCTGGGAACTGCAACCAGCAATTAACCTGCAGAAGGAACCTTTTGAGAGGCTGGCGCAGAGCTTCAGGCAGGCAGATTAAGAACTGTAAGCAGCATAATACCTCCTTTGTGGCTTGAATTCCTTGGCGGTGTGGGGACCTAAGTCATTCAGAAGAGGGGGAGAAAAGATATTTTCAGATTGACAGAATGTGGGAGTTTTGAGATGAGAAAACCTGTTGTTAATTTGCATTTTGGAATAACTCAATTGATCTCTTTTCTGTTCCCCCCACGCCACCCCGCACTCTTGTTTCTCTTTAGGACCTAGAAACAGAAGTGAAGTTTGAAGTCTGCTCTCTGCAAAGAGGGTGGGAGTGGGTGAAGGAGAGAGGCTTGTTTTAAAAGCCAAAAACAGAAAGTAAGAAGAAATGGGAAAATAAAACCAAAGCAGCAAGTGACTCTCTTCTGATGTGCACTTTTCATTTTTCTTCCCCACATTTCAGTGTTAGAAAGAAAAAGAGAGAAGCTAGGGAAAGAAGGAGTTGGGGACAGAAGACTAAGATTTCAACATGAAATTCCATTTACAAGGCTTTACCGCAAACAATAGCTCATTTAGTCTTGTAAACATGCATTTATCATACATTTTTAATTTTAATATTAAAAATACTGCATGCAAATGTTCTGATTTAAAGGTAATAACAATATGTAGTTTGCCATAAAATGAATGCATATCTTATTCTTTTCCTCAGTTCTTCATTAATGAGACCTGTAGTCAAGAATGGATTGAAAATACCGATCTCCTGGTGTAGTTAAAAAAATCTCTTCTGGTATTGCTGAAACAACTAATTTTTCTTATTTTGTTTATTCTTCTTTATTATTAAATACCATCTGAATTAACTCTTTAGTAGTTGGCCTGAAGCTCTGTGAGGAGCAAAGCAGCCCTCTCCAGGTGAACTACTTGACTTTACCACCTGAAGGAGTATTTACTGCAAGAATTAACAAAGCAGGTAGGACTCTGGCTTTTGATGAGCAAATGGTTGCAAGGTTCCTCCTTCCCCAGTCTTCCCTTTTGCCTTCATTTTTAGTTTAGAGCTTGAAATGTTCTCAAAAGATCATCTGATCCACCTCTTGCCTCCTGGCAGGCCAGATAGATAAGACGCTCCTGTTTCACTCATGAGCCAATCTAGGCCTAGAGGTCTTGTAGCATATCTAAGTCACACAGCTAGTAATTGCATATGCTTACCAAGTGGATGAAGAATGTGATCATCTCCCTCCTAAAGGTTTGGGGTGGCCTTTGGAGGATTTATTTGACCCTTACTTAGGGGTCAAAAGATGACTGAGGATATCCTAGGTTTTCTTTTTTTCTTTTTTTGAGACAGAGTTCCACTCTTGTTGCCCAGACTGGAGTGCAATGGCAGGATCTCAGCTCACCACAACCTCTACCTCCCGGGTTCAAGAGATTCTCCTACCTCAGCCTCCCGAGTAGCTGGGATTACAGCCATGCACCAACACGCCCGGCTAATTTTGTATTTTTATTAGAGACCGGGTTTCTCCATCTTGGCCAGGCCGGTCTTGAACTCCTGACCTCAGGTGATCCCCCTGCCTTGGCCTCCCAAAGTGCTAGGATTACAGGCGTGAGCCACCACGCCCGGCCGATATCTTAGGTTTTCTAACTCATGTTTGTGAGAAGTACTAGAGAATCACCTTAATGTTCCTGAATCCTGCAAGGCCTCTCGGCTGGAGAATCATCACTAGCAGTTCTTAGGCCTGTGAGACCCTCACTTGGGAGAGGAATTCAGCATCTGAGCTCATCTGTGTTCAAAACTGCTTGACAGGTAGAAAAGATTCATCCCTTAAGATGAATCTCTTTTCCTTAACAACCCTGCCTGACTCCAACGGTAGATTAACCTGTTTGGCACATAAGTTTCAGACCTGAGCTTATTAATTTGGTTGAATCATCACATGCCCAGGTGACTGATCATTGAATATGGAGAACAAAAAAAGTCTCTCACAATAACCAAAAATGGCAAGTAGCATCACTCAGCTGCCTTCTCTGGAGGCAAGCTGTGGAGGTCAGCTGCTTGGGTTCAAAACTGGCTCTACCTCTTTATTAAGTGTATGCCCTCGGGCAAGCTGCCTTATCTCTGTGTGCCTCTGTATCCTGATTTGTTAAGTGGGGAGGATAAATAGTAGCAACTTCATAGAGGGTTTTTTTTTTTTTAAGGGTTAAGTTAAACGAAAATACTTAGAACCTTGCCTGTCATACAATAAATGCTCAAAGTTAGTTACATTTTTTATTATTAGCATGGTTATTATTTAGTTCACTTTTCATCCTAACTAGGCTTTAGTCTTTTGTTTAGTAACAAAGAGCAGAAATTGTATAACACAAGAAATCTAATTAAAGTCAAACCAGTGGTTTTTAATAAGACTGTTCTGTACTCCTGAAAGCAAGGACTTATTTCTAGCTTTTCCCAACCTTTAATGGATCAGTAAGTATATTTCTTAAATTCCTTAGAAATGACCTTCATGTCTTGTGTAGGGACTCATGGTAAGGCTCAAAGGACTAAGGTACACTATGCTTAACAGTCATTGAAGAGATTTTAGTACTGCCTAGTTCTGGGCAGATGGGAGCTTTGAATACTTTCCTTAACCTGTCAGGTTAGTTTGTTTTCCCTCTGGGGCTTTAAATCTGATGCCCTGTTGTCTAGAAAAGCAAAATAGACACAATTTGTTTGCATTTTGTCTTTCAGCCAAAAATGTGTTTAGCCAGGTTAGCTTAACTCCTTTAAACCAAATATGTTTGAGTTAATTATTTTTTTTTCCTTTCCTCACTGTGTTTCAAGCAATGAAAATTTATTTTTAAAGTGCTTACTGAACTTCCCGATTAACCGCATGCAACATGTTTATAGATTTCATTTAATACAGAGTTCTTTCTCATTGGAAACAAAAAGTAGTAAAGTCGAAATACTGTTGAATTTGCTTCACAGATGTTCCTGATCCAAGCAGAACCCTGTTATTTGAAGAGCCTGAGAAATCTTATCCCATTTAGAAGTGTCCTGGGAGTGCATCCAAAGTGAAACTTGGGCATCCTCAATACTAAGAAATCTCTGAGAATGGCTGGGTCTTGGCTCTTTGATCTTACCTCTACTCCACTGAAAAATATGATTATCTAAAATTGTGTTAGGTGGATGAACTACATCAAAGACTTCCAGAAGCCACTCCAGTGACCATAAGACAAATGTCAGAATCGCATAACCACCAGAATCAGGCAAGTGTCATCCTCTCTTAAAAATATTTGTTTACAACCGCGATCTCCTTTTGGGAATCATTACATTTGACTTGCTGCTTATTTTTGTTGGACGTTTCCAGTGCTTGGCGATAAAACTTGATGTGGCTCTTTGGTTTGAAAAAGAAAAAAAAACTTTTTATTAAAAGAAAAAGTTATACACACTGCATAAAAATTGGGGAAATGTTATGAAGACAAAGAAAATTATAATAAAGGAAACAAAAACTTACAGATGACCCCAAATCTCTTTTAATATTTGGCAAGTTTCAAATATGAGTTTTTTTTGTTTTGTTTTGTTTTTGTTTTATAAAGACAGCACCTTGCTATGTTGCCCAGGCTAGTCTTAAAATCCTGGACTCAAGCAATCCTTCTGCCTTGACCTCCCAACACGCTGGGCTTATAGGTATCAGCCACCATGCCTGGCCAAGTATGGTTTTATTTTATTATATCTTCATGTGTATATACCTACATATATACATACATTTTTCTAAACTATGTAAAGTAGTATTAATGTAACCTCTGTATATTCCTGAATATTGTCTTTATATAAACAAACATATACTGATGCTACTCATGATGTGTTCTGTGAAACGGCAGCATGGGCATCTCCAAGAAGGTTTTTAGAAACGTGGAATCTGAGGCCCCATTCTAGATCTACTGAATCAGAATTCGCATTTTATCAAGATCATTGGATGATTCACATTAAAGTTTGAGAAGCATTGACATATTCTCATATTTAGTTCTGTATTCTATTTTGTCACTTACCAAAACTAAAAGGTTTTTTTTAATTCTGTGTTCCCAATTAATTGTTAACAATGCCATGAAGATAATAATTTGTAGAATTTTGAAAACACTTAAAGATTACAGGAGGGTGAAAAGATAGAGGATATGAATTGGTAAATTGGCAAAGAGATCTCTATGAAGTTTTATAGTGTCTTTTTAAAAGAGCCTTATTATTTGAAAGTTTGCCCTAATGAACCATTGACTCACCATTGGATTTCAAACTATTTCAGAAATGTGGCTATTTTGTTCTCTAGGAATATGAAATAATACGTTATCAAAAACTCCTGTAAGGGTGAAAAAGCAGGAAGTCATTAACATATTGCACAACTGCAACTCTGCAGGCTGAGTCAGAACTTGTCAGCCACTTGTGATGAATTGAGAGGAGTTGGGAAAAGGTGGAGCCAGAATTTGAATCAACTGATTCAGATAAGTAAACAAAGGGCTGTGACTCTTGAACACCGTGACATCTCTATAACTGCAGTCAGTACTTTGCTCTGTAATTAGGGAGGGCAAATCTGTGAATATACTTCTCTAGATGAAGATAAAGTCCAGATTACTTTGGAGAGAGTAAGGAGTTATGATTGGTTTTCAGGCATTATGCAGCCAGTAGTCACAAATAAAACATTAAGACTTGGTTATCTTCAAAGCAAGGAATTAACCAAATTCAAACTTACATTTCTAACCTTAAAACAAAACAAGAGGCGGAGCGTGGTGGCTCACGCCTGTAATCCCAGCACTTTGGGAGGCCCGAGGCTGGTGGATCACCTGAGGTCGGGAGTTCAAGACCAGCCTGACCAACATGGAGAAACCCCGTCTCTACTAAAAACACTGAATCAGCTGGGGTGGTGGCGCATGCCCGTAATCCCAGCTACTCGGGAGGCTGAGGCAGGAGAATCACTTGAACCCGGGAGATGGAGATTGCGGTGAGCCAAGATCGTGCCATTGCACTCTAGCCTAGGCAACAAGAGCGAAACTCCATCTCAAAAACAAACAGACAAACAAAAAACAGAACAAGAGTCTTTGAGGAGACTGCAGCCCTCCCAAAAATAGAACAAACAGAGGCTGTGTTTGCAGAGCTTGGTATAATAAAAGAGTCAGCCAGCATCATTTGTGCTTGGCAGAGAAGCAAAGGCAGGTAGGGCAATAGGAAAGCTTTGTAGTGGCCAAGATGATCTTACCAATTCCTCAGCTTGACTAAATTTTAGATAAGCTTCTTCTTGACTTAGGTCCCTGACTTTCCCTTTCTTAGAGCATTTACTTTAGAGAACTTTCAATTGTAAATTCTTTCTCTGCCTCTTTGAAATGTAAGTCTAAGAAAGATCCAGGTATGTCTTTCTTAAGGACCTAGGAGCCATTCCTTTGAAATGTAATCACCAAAAACAAACAAAAAACCCAGAGGTCCCTAACTATCAGTCTCTGTGGGAGGGTGGAAGCCCAGCTTCTCAAAGTGCCAATCAGCAAACATAGATGGCATAATCACATTGACCAGTGTCCCTTTTAACATTGTCTCGTAGTTTTTCACTAGCTCACCTTAATGCTTAAAACGTTCCCACCTTTTGTTTCAAAGGAATTGAGTTCAATCTCTCTCCCGAATGCAATAGTTTTTGTTTTTTTTGTTTGTTTTTTGAGACAGAGTCTCGCTGTGTCGTCCAGGCTGGAGAACAGTGGTGCAATCTTGACTCACTGCAACCCCTGCCTCCCGGGTTCAAGCGATTTTCCTGCCTCAGCCTCCTGAGTAGCTGAGACTACAAGTACATGCCACTACGCCCAACTATTTTTTTTTTTTTTCCACTTTTTTTATTTTTAGTAGAGATGGGGTTTCGCCATGTTGGCCAGGCTGGTCTCAAACTGCTGGCCTTAAATGATCCACTTGCCTTGGCCTCCCAAAGTGCTAGGATAACAGGTGTGAGCCACCATGCCTGGCCGCTAATGCAATAGTCTTGAATAAAGTTTTCCTTGCTTATTTAACTGTGTCCCATGCAATTACTCTTTAGCAATAGTGGAAAAAGAAAGGCTTTAGTTATGCTCTGCTTGGAGCCTATTGGCATGGGGGAGCTGGAGGCAGGTGATCTAGAAGGACAGCTTCTTATATGACTGGTTTAGGGATTTCTTAGGTGGGCCCTGAGTTGGAAAAAAGAGAGAGAGAGAAGCTGGCAGTCACTGACCAAGTTCTGACCTTTTGAGCTGATTGCTCCATAGGCTGTGGTTTGACTTCCCAGGTTGTGACTTTGTCACAAAACTTGTAGGTTGGAATTCTGTAATAAATGGTATCAATCTCATAAGTTTTTTTCAAGGATTCAGGTGAATAAAAAAATTCTTAGAACAGTATCTGGCATATAGTAAATACTCAAAATTAACTATTATTATAATTAGTAGTAGTGGTAGTGGTAATGTGTTGTTCAGTTTACTTTTCATTCTAATTATTAGGCTTTAGTCTTTAATGACAAAGAGCAGAAGACATAGAACACACACACACACACACACACACACACACACACACACACACATCAAGTCCAAACCAGTGGTTTTTACTAAGACTCTTTTCTGTCTTTTTTCATATTTCACCATATATGATCTGGTCATTGTCCATACATATACTCAGGCTTTCATTTGTGTTAAACCAACCCTGAAGACCGAGTTAGAAACTGAAAAATCCAGTCATAAAATTCTGGAAGATTTAGTCACAGATTTATTTTATGGAGATAATCACATTATACTTGTTTATTAGAAACATCCAGAATGCGGCCTTGCAAGTAGCTTTTTTATGGAGGTGAAATATGCTTTGGCATAGTTTAATCCTGTTGACATCCAAAATGCTATGTAATGGACTAGTGCCACCTACTGAAAGCAAAGTCAAGTCTGTGTAAGTCCACCTAGGCATGGGGTATTACCTAGTGGTCACTGGGGTTACAGCATACATAAGCATTACCTTAAGACTGCATGACTTGTTCCTGGCCCAAACCCCTGAGTGTTAAATTTGCTTTGTGTGACCATTGGACCATCCTTAGGCCATTTTCTACCTTCAAAACATCTTGTGACTTTGAGCTTATTTGGAAAGGCCATGAGGTCCATGGAAAAGTGGGCACAACTGCATATCTTGAATTCGACTTACTTGGAAGAGGACAAATGAGGTATAAGGGGTACCACCGACTTTTTAACAAAGCTAGAGAACTTTCAGGGAGGACTTCAGAATGCAGTCAACTTCTGTAAGGATTCTCTAACACAGGTGTCCCTGTGTCAGGAAAAGCCCTAAGCCTACCTGGGGACTTTCCAATCCAGCCTCAATGTTATCCCATGCCCCTGAGGTTATAGGGTTTATGCTATAATCTTTCTATCCTAACTGGGTGGAATAATGTACAAAGTTACAAATGAAATAAATAACCTTTTATTAGAAATTGGTAGGGCTGGGTGCAGTGGCTCATGCCTTTAATCCCAGCACTTTGGGGGGCTGACGTGGGTGGATCACCTGAGGTCTGGAGTTCGAAACCAGCCTGACTAACATGGTGAAACCCGTCTCTACTAAAAATAGAAAAAAATTAGCCAGATGTGGTGGTGTGCACCTGTAATCCCAGCTACTTGGGTGGCTGAGGCAGGAGACTTGCTTGAACCCGGGAGGCAGAGGTTGCAGTGAGCTGAGATCACACCACCGCACTCCAGCCTGGGTGACAGAGCGAGACTCCATCTCAAAAAAAAAAAAAAAAAAAAAAAAAAAGAAAGAGATTGCTCATTTCTCTCCCTGGTTGGGATTCTGTTGGAGTAGAAGAAAGGGGATTCTCTGACCTATATATTCAGTGGCATGCCAAGGACCAAACAATGGGTGGGGTTTGCTCGGGAGAAAACAACAAGCAGTGCTTGTCATTAGAGATTTTAAAACAATGATAAAGCCAGACTAAAAGTCTTTCTGCTTTCTTTTTTTAGATGGAGTCTCACTCTTGTTGCCCAGGCTGGAGTGCAATGGCGCAATCTCAGCTCACTGCAACCTCCTGCCTCCTGGGTTCAAGCTATTGTCCTGCCTCAGTCTCCTGAGTAGCTGGGATTACAGGCATGTGCCACCACGCCCAGCTAATTTTTGTACTTTTAGTAGAGACGAAGTTTTGCTGTGTTGGCCAGGCTGGTCTCGAACTCTTGACCTCAGGTGATCTGCCCGCCTCAGCCTCCCAAAGTGCTGGGATTACAGGCTTGAGCCACTAAGCCTGCCCTCTGCTTTTTATTTTTATTTTATTTATTTATTTATTTATTGAGACAGAGTCTGGCTCTGTCGTCCAGGCTGGAGTGCAGTGGCCAGATCTCAGCTCACTGTAAGCTCCGCCTCCCGGGTTTACGCCATTCTCCTTCCTCAGCCTCCTGAGTAGCTGGGACTGCAGGCACCCGCCACCTCGCCTGGCTAGTTTTTTGTATTTTTTAGTAGAGATGGGGTTTCACCATGTTAGCCAGGATGGTCTCAATCTCCTGACCTCGTGATTCGCCCGTCTCGGCCTCCCAAAGTGCTGGGATTACAGGCTTGAGCCACTGCACCCAGCTTGCTTTTTATTACTGTCATGTAGTTAGTGAAAATGCTTCTATCTGAAAAGAAATTTATTGTTTTAAATTCTAAAAAATTCTCATGATTATTGCTTAAATTTTAATAAAGCAGATGTAATTTTCAAATTAGCACATTTTTATTCTTCTTTACTATATTTTTTCTGTGTGGAAGATCATTGAAACGCCTCTGTGTTGTCCTCCTAATATCTCTGTCCCTCTGTCACTGTCTGTCTGTCTCTCTCTCTCTCTCTCGCAATCTGTCTCACACATAGACTCAACTAAATGCATTCATTGTGAGAGTAATTTTTTTTTTTTTTCTTTTTGAGATAGAGTCTTGCTGTGTCACCCAGGCTGGAGTTTAGTGGCACGATCTCAGCTCACTGCAACCTCTGCCTCCTGGGTTCAAGCGATTCTCATGCCTCAGCCTACCACGTAGCTGAGATTACAGATGCGTGCCACCAAACCTGGTTAATTCTTGTATTTTTAGTAGAGACAGAGTTTTACTATGTTGACCAGGCTGGTCTTGAACTCCTGACCTCAGGTGATCCCCCTGCCTTGGCCTCCCAAAGTGCTGGGATTACAGGCATGAGCCACTGCGCCTGGTTGGGTTCAGATCTTTAGAGCTCACTTTAAGTGTACCTTGTGTCTCCAATCCCTGTATATAAATACCTGCATTTCAAGAACAAATTTAACATAAACAATACCACAGCAATTTTGGTGTCTGAGGAAGAGAACTTGAGTTACTTCAATCATGCCATTATATATGACTTATTATGTGTAACATTTTAAATAAGGAAACACCAAAATGTATTATTTTTGATCAGTGTAAATTTATTTCACAGCTGAGCTGTTTTACTGGATTTGAGTAATGTCTTTAATTAAAATGTATTCTTTTTTAAAAAAATAGAGATGGAGTCTCGCTCTGTCACCCAGTCTGGAATGTAGTGGCATCATTGTCACTCACTGCCTCAAACTCCTTGGCTCAAGTGGTCCTCCCACCTCAGCCTCCCAAGTAGCTGGAGCTATCGGCACAAGCTACCATGCCTGGCTATCCTTTTTTGTTGTTGTTGTTGTTTTTTCTAAGCTAAGGAATGAATCAAGAAAATAAAACATTGCATGACTGGTACGATTTAGTTGTCTTAATTGTTTCTGCATATCATTTGGATCTGTGTCTCTGCCCAAATCTCATGTTGAATTATAATCCCCAATGTTAGAGGTGGGGCTTGGTGGGAGGTGATTGGATCATGGGGGTGGTTTCCTATGAATGGCTTAGCATCATCCCCTTGGTGCTGCTCTTGCAGTGTGTGAGTGCTCACAAGATCTAGTTTAAATGTGTGTGGCACCTCCCTTCTCTCTCTCTCGTTCCTGCTCCCACCATGTAAGACAACCTGCTCCCACTTTGTCTTCCACCATGATTGAGAGCTTCCTGAGGCCTCCCCGGAAGCAGAAGCCACTATACTTCCTGTACAGCCTGTAGAAACATGAGCCAGTTAAAACTCTTTTCTTTATAAATTACCCATTCTCAGGTATTTCTTTATAGCAGTGTGAGAATGGACTAATACATTTCTTTTGCTGATATTTCAGTTTTATTAAAATTTACTTATTAACTTGACATTTACATGAAATATTATTATATCAGACTGTAACCAAAAGAGCAAAGTTATTATTTGTTTTATGATTACTAAAAGTTATTTTCTCATATTAATATAAAAATTGACTGTTTCTGATGGCAGACACACTAAGTACGTCACTGCCAATATACAGTCATAGAGTCCTAAATATGGAAGGAAGATAGGGTTGCAACTAAAATTAGATTTTTTTTTTTTTTTTTGAGACAGTGTCTCACTGTATCACCCAGGCTGGAGTGCAGTGGCACAATCTCGGCTCACTACAACCTCTGCCCCCTGGGCTCAAGCAATCCTCCCACCTCAATCTTCCAAGTGGCTGGTACTACAGGCTTGCACCACCATACCTGGCTATATTTTATATTTTTAGTAGAGACGGGGTTTCACCATGTTGGCCAGGCTGGTGTCAAAGTCCTGACCTCAGGTGATCTGCCCACCTCAGCCTCCCGAGTAACTGGGGCCACAGGCGTGTGCCACCACACCCAGCTACTTTTTTATTTTTATTTTTTTTGTATTTTTAGTAGAGATGGGGTCTCACCATGTTGCCCAGGTTAGATTTCTTGATCTGTAATTAAAGCTGTTATATTCCCTGCAAAAGAAAGTAGTCCACTATTTCAGGGGTCTCCAGTCCCCGGGTCACAGGCTGGTATTGCTCTTTGGTTCTTCATTTAGGAATTCCTCATTAAAGAATGAGGCCACACAGCAGGAGGTGAGCGGCAGGCAAGTGAGCAAGCTTTGTCTGTGTTTACAGCTGCTCCCCATCACTCCCATTACTGCCTGAGCTCTGCCTCCTGTCGGATCAGCAGCGGCATTGGGTTCTCGTCCAGGAACATGAATCCTATTGTGAACTATGCATGTGAGGGATCTAGGCTGAGTGCTCCTTATGAGAATCTAATGCCTGATGATCTGAGGTGGAGCTGAGGCAGTAATGCTAGCACTGGGGAGCAGCTGCAAATACAGATTAGCATTAGCAGAGAGGGTTGACTGCACAGAGACCATAATCAGTTGCTTGCAGACTTGTATCAAAACCCTATTGGTGAGTGGCAAGTGACAATTAACCTGCATCTGGTAGCAGGCTTTATAGTGGCAAGTGAGTTGTACTTCAATTGTACAGCTGCATCTGGTGGCCTTAGGTCTGTTTGAAACAACTTCAAATCTCCATATGTTCTGAATCAAAGTCAAGGTGAAATATCCTAAGATTCCCGCAAAAGAAAGCACTGAAAAGCCTGCTTCCATTTTCAATATCTTATCTTTGTGAAGCAGGGTTTTCTGCAGTGGCTGCAACCAAAATGAGATTACAGAGTAGCCTGGACATATGGAACACACTTTCAGTGTCACTGTCTCCCATCACCCCCAGATGGGACTATTACAGGAAACAAGCTCAGGGCTCCCACTGATTCCACCTTATGGTGAGTTGTATAATTATTATGTAATACAATGTAATAATAAGAGAAAGTGCACAATAAATATAATGTGCTTGAATCACCCCAAAACCATCTCCCTCCCCACCCCTGGTTCATGGAAAAATTGTCTTCCATGAAACCAGTCCCTAGTGCCAAAAAGGTTGGGGACTGCAGCACTAATTAATTTTGACTTTGGATTCAGAATTAACTGATATATTATTGAACACCATTTGTGAACTAAGTATAATTCAGAAAATGGAACTACTCCTTAAATATGTTCAAACAATGAACTAAGATTAGCAGCTTCTATTTTTTAACATTATTTACAGTTTCATTTAGTTCAACTGGGAAGTCAGGGAACCAGAGTATTTTCCAATGGACTTATCTAATTCACATTGTATGCCTATACCAAAACATCTGATGTACCCTATAAATATATACACCTACTATGTACTCACAAAAATTAAAAATACAAAATTTAAAAAAAATGCTTTATAGAAAATACTGGTTGGGGATGACCAAGATCACTTAATATTCCTCTCAACTTAACTAAACTTTAGACAGTTTTCCTGGGAAAATTTTCATTTATAAATTCTCTTCTCCTTTGAGATGTAAATCTATTAAAAAGTTTGCTAGTTTTACATTCCAGAAATGTCTTTCTCAAGGGCTTAGGAACCATCTTTTTGAAAAGTAGTTATCAAGGGATAAACCCCTTCTAACTCCCAGTCTTTCCGGAAGGGTAGGAGCCTGATTTCAATGTGAACGAATTAGCAAGCACAGATGATCTTATCGCAGGGGAAAATATTTGTAAATTTAGGAGTAACACAATGTTGTGGGCATATCGTACTGATGAAACTCTCCCTAACCTCCTTCAGTACTTTTTCATAGCTCACCCCACTGCTTTAAACCTTTCTGCTCTTTGTTTCAGCAGAGTTGCATTTAGACAATTCTGGCCTCTCTGTTGCAATAGCCTTGAATAAAGTCTTCTTTGTTTAACTTTATCCAGTGCAATCTTTCCGTTGACAAGAATCAGCTAACAGTAGGGGAGAAGGATTTATGTTGATGAATGGGAAGTATTTGATTTCATAAAGGCTAAAGATGCTTTGTGTCTCAAGGGAACTGGCAATGATTTCTTTATTGTGCTGATAGGAATCCCTTGCTCATGCCTTTGCTGGGACTTCAGAACACCGAAAACAGGGACATGGGGGTCTTCAAATTCCAACTTTGCTAAGAAAAGGAGTGAATACTTTTTTGTTGTTGTTGAGACAGAGTCTCAGTCTGTCACCCAGGCTGGAGTGCAGTGGCACAATCTCAGCTCATTGCAACCTTCACGTCCTTGGTTCAAGCAGTTGTCATGCCTCAGCCTCCAGGGTAGCTGGGATTACAGGTGCACATGGTCAAGCCTGGCTAATTTTTATTTTTATTGTTTTGTATTTTTAGTAGAGACGGGGTCTTGCTATGTTGCCCAGGAAGGTCTTGAACTCCTGGACTCAAGTGATCTGCCCGCCTTGGCCTCCCAAAGTGCTGGGATTACATACATGAACCACTGTGCCCAGCCAGGAGTGAATACTTTGGATTTCAGCAAGCTGGCTGTATGCCCAAACAATTCTCTGTTATTAACCATTGCTTTTTAGTTATTCACAGAATAAAACCATTGCCTCATGTTTAGTATGATGTGATCCTCACTTAAGAGCTTAATTTTCTACATTGCAATTTTTTTCATTGCCATTTTGGTGATGTCCATGATCTGAGGACAAATTATTATGAAGTACCTTCCCCTCACAAACACATATCAATTATAACTACTGATTGGTGACAGAAGGACCAAACGTTCCATGTTTGAAAGAAAAAACCCTAAAGCTCTAAGTGAAGGTTCTATTTGTCAAATGTTTTATTTATTTGTTGGACGGAAGATGGCAGTAAGTGTGTTTCCACTACAGCAATTAGAATAGGAACTCATTCTGATGTGACATGAGAGCACTCTGTGACGGTGCAGCTGACTGCCTAAATAATCTCCAATCGCTTGGCAGAATATTGTGGCCGACGAAATGCAGGAAGGAGAAATTCATGCTAAGGACAAGATAAAAGTGAGAACTGAGGCTCTGGTGCATATGCAGAGCCTAGGCCTGGGCAAAGCACAGATCTTATGAGGCACTGGTCAAGTGGTGAAGCCAATGTCCAGGCTTAGGTCCAGGTCCAGATGGGAGACTCCAGGGGGTGGCTGGAAGGTGAACTTTACAGGAGGCTGGTGAAAAACAAGAAAAGCTCCATCTTGCTAATGACTCACCAGCACACATCCGGCGACCCGGACATAGACATGCTAGGGGGTTATAAAACATTCTCAAAAATCTGAAAAACAATCTAGACAAGGACAAAAACAGTCCACATGTGATTTCTTCTATTTTGGAATGTGTAGATCACTCACTTAACCTTCCCTGAGTCTCATGAGCTCTGTCTTCCAGTTGAAGCCCTGGAAATACATAATGAAGCACAAAAGTCAGCTTTGCTTAATGAGCTGCATGGAAAAGACACACAATAAATAATGATAAGTAAAACCAAGTGTGTCAGGGGAACATAGTAAAGGTGCCTAATGTGGCTTGGAGAGTCAGGGAGGGCTCGTGCTTTATACGAGAACTTTATATCTAAACTTGTATACAAAGGATGAGAAGTTGGCCAGGCAAAGATGGGAAATTTGTGGAAGGGGTCATGATAGATTTGAGGGCTGGAAGAAATTTGACTCTGGCTAGGGCATAGAGCATGAACTAGGTTCTCAGACCTGAAGCCAGAGGAACGAGTAGAAACTATATCATGGGACCTTGGAAACCAATGTTAAGAAGCTGCCAAGGCACCTTGAGGAGAGAGACTTGATTAGTATTATTTTGAAACATGAATTATTTGGGAAATGTCAAGGTGTCTGAAAAGTAGAATGAGTTAAAATTGAGGAGGGAAACATTCTAGGTAGGTTTTTATTAAAACAACTGAGGTCTTAATGATTGTATATATATGTATTTCCTAAGACGTGTTGTGTTGAGAATGGTATTTTTTTCAGCTTAAGTTTAATGAACTTTGTGGTTGTTGTATAGAGCAAAGACAGTCTATCGCACTGAAATGTGGCATTATTAAAAGTTTCTACTTCCAGTCCTTCAGAAGACCCAACCAGGTCTTTTAATTCCTGCTCCCATAGTCTGTAAATTCTAAACCTGCTGCTTGCTTTATGGTCAGTAAAATGTTGCAGATAATTTAGTTAGATTTCATGTTTTTGTTTCTTTAATTTACAAGGTAAGTGTGACAAGTGTACTGAAGACATCAAAGCTCAGAAAAATACTTAAAAGCAGATATTTTGGCCGGGCGCAGTGGCACACCCCTGTAATCCCAGCGCTTTGGGAGGCCGAGGCAGGTAGATCACCTGAGGTCAGGAGTTTCAGGTAGATCACCTGAGGTCAGGAGTTTGAGACTAGCCTAGCCAACATGGTAAAACCCTGTCTCTACTAAAAGTACAAAATTAGCCGGGCATGGTGGTATGTGCCTGTAATCCCAGGTATTCCAGAGGCTGAGGTAGGAGAATCGTTTAGAACCTGGGAGACGGAGGTTGCATGAGACAAGATCGTAGCACTGCACTCCAGCCTGGGCGACAGAGGGAGACTCTGTCTCCCCCGCCCCCCCCCCCCAAAAAAAAAAAAAAAAAAGAAGAAGAAGCAGATATTTTACAACAAAGGGAAAGTATCCTAGTATCCTAAATTACCACTTACAAATTAGCATTATTTATATAGGACTTCCAGCAAATAGATTAACTACAAGAATGAGAAACATTTTCTCACTACCTCTGATCATAAAGCAAGCTTTTTAGGAGGTGAAAGGCTACAGATATTACCTGGAAATGTTTGTTAAACAAAAGCTAACCATTCATTTCACAAATGTATGTTTAATGTCAACAAGACTGATATGTTTAATGTCATTATCACCTGAGCTTGGCTGTAAGACTTGCTCTCAAGGGGTTTGCAGTGTAATAGGTGAATCTTATAGTGAATAAGTAGTTTTTGTTGTTGTTGTTGTTTGTTTGTTTGTTTTTTGGAGACAGAGTCTCACTTTTTCACCCCTGCTGGAGTGGCACAATCTCGGCTCACTGCAGCCTCCACCTCCAGGGTTCAAGCAATTCTTGTGCCTCAGCCTCCAGGGTAGCTGGGACTACAGGCATGAGCCAGTATGCCCAGCTAATTTTTTGTATTTTAGTAGAGACAGGGTTTCACCATGTGGCCCAGGCTGGTCTTGAACTCCTGAGCTCAAGCAACTTGCCCGCCTTAGCCCCCCAAAGTGCTAGGATTACAGTCATGAGCTTCTGTGCCCGGCTAAATAGGTATTATAATTTTTATCAGTATTACAAGATAGAGTGCTGGGGTTATCCATGGAAGGAATGCCTAATCTAGCTTTTGGGGTTAGATTTTCCCACCTGCCCAGAAATAAATGCATAATTGAGTGGTATCATCCAACTGGATGATAAATAAAGCATCTTAGGGTGTGTATTATATACCCTATGTTTAGGCCTTATTCAGTTTCATGGCAGGAGTCTAGCTATCCAGTAAGATAAATCACATATTATTATTGTTTATTCTTGAGAATAAGGGGAGACAGTAGGATGATCTTATTTTTTAAATTAATTTATTATTATTATTATTATTATTTGTTGTTGTTGTTGAGATGGAGTTCTGCTCTTGTCACCAAGGCTGGAGTGTAATGACAGGATCTTGGCTTACTGCAATCTCTGCCTCCCAGGTTCAAGCGATTCTCTGGCCTCAGCCTCCCGAGTAGCTGGGATTACAGGTGCATGCCACTATACCCGGTTAATTTTTGAATTTTTAGTAGAGACAGGGTTTCGCCATATTGGCCAGGCTGGTCTGGAACTCTTGACCTCAGATGATCCACCTGCCTCGCAAAATTTCTGTCTGAATGCTGTAAGTAATAAATGTTAAGGAAATAATGGAGGAAAAGAGTGCCCTAAACACTAGAGGAATGTGAAGATTTGAAGAGATTGTAGCACTCATAGTTGAAGCACAAAATTTGTTTCATAATATTATGTTTTCTGACTGTAACAGTTTAATGATGATTGTATTTTAAGAATATTTCCAGCTGGATGTGGTGGCTTATGCCTATAATCCCAGGACTTTGGAATGTGGATAGATCACTTGAGCCCAGGAGTTTGAGAACAGCCTGGGCAACACGGTGTAACCCTTTCTGTACTAAAAATACAAAAATTAACTGGGCATGGTGCCATGCACCTGTAATCCAAGCTACTTGGGAGGCTGAAGCGGGAGGATCACTTGAGCCTAGGAGGTCGAGGCTGCAGTGAACCGTGATCACGCCACTGTACTCCAGCCTGGGCAACAGAGAAGACCATCTTAAAAAAAAAAAAAAAGGAATATATATGCATTTTTGCCTAAAATAAAAATAATATTATTACTGGATTAAAGCAGAAAACAAAAGGTCCATTATAACAAGGGAAGTTTAGAATTCCTGAAGGAAACAGCAAAATCCTTTGAGAATAAGCCACTTGGTAAAAATCTGGACTATTGCTACTTGTCTCTTAGTACAAAGAAGCCTCCAGATCCAGTTGTGTGAGAAACCAGGAAGAGCTTGTATATAATATTGATTAGAGCTCAAGAGAGAGTAAAAGTAATTGCTGTTCACAGTGAAAAGGGAGGGTTAAGGAAAACATAATTTCTTCCCTCCAAATACTAACTGCAGTAAGTCCAAGAGTCTGGAAAAGAGTCTGGAAAAAAAAAAAAAAAAAACTTCATGTGTGAAGAAATTATTGCTCCATGTCTTCTCTTACAAAATGATGGCTCAGTGTCAGATGTTGATAACGTGCACTCCAGAGACCATTGTTTGTTTCTAGGCTATTTTTATTTTGTTTTTTTAGAAAATACAAATCAAGAACTGTTGACAGAAATTGAGTTTATAACACTGCAAATTATATGCAGATTGTTTTTCATTTTTTAAAATTCTTGTTCCAGGTGTGATATTACCTTTCTTTACTTGAAAGTCACTAATGCATGTAATATTTTCTCATGTATTGTCGTGTGTGTCTGTGCGTTTGTAAAAATTAGGAGACTGAATTGTACTGTGTATCTTGTATTACTTAGTTACCAGTGGGTGAAGAAAGCCTATTCTTGGGTGGCTGCTGTTTATCCATCACTGAGTGGATATCTGGAGTGAATGCTAAGCCATTGTTTGTATAAGCAGAAAGGCCCAAATCACAAACTGCGTGTGGTGCAGCTTTGCTGTGACTCTGCTAGGAACAGAGAATTTATTTCAAGCTCTTAGGCTTCAGACATTTATGGAACAAATTCATTTCGTTCTCTGAATTTCAAAATTTACACTAGCAGAAAGCTCTTTCCTCCCACCCACCTTCCCCAAAGAAATTCTAAAAACAAAACAAAACAACAATAACAAGAAACTTCTATTTACACATATTAAGGCAGAACTTTTTTGGTTGGGGTGAAGTTGCTGCCCATTGTCTTTCTGCTGCTTAACTTTCTCCTCAAACTCCTGAGGTTCTACCCTAGCCTCAGCCACAAGGAATCTTCAAAGATTCCCTTAGAAATGTTCCTCTAGTGCCTAATGTCCCACAGCCAATTTAGAACCAGTTCTGAAGTTTTAGTGCCATATAGAAAAGTACAAAACCTTAGCACACTCGAGCTCCTGACCTCAGGTGATCTGCCTGCCTTGGCCTCCCAAAGTGCAGGGATTACAGGCATGAGCCACCGCGCCCAGCCGACCTTACTCGTTTGAAAAAGAAATGCTGTTTGCAGAATTAGGAGCAATCTTGGAGGCCAAGATTAAGTCTTGCCAAATTTTTCAAACCAGCTTTCTCAAGTAAGATCCATTACCCACTGTAAAGGGCAGGAATGCTTCTCTCTTGATAAACTTTCCCTTAGAGGTGAGGAAATGCTCAGGATTAAAGTGTCTGGTTTTTCCCACTGTGCTTGATCCCGACGTACTGAAGCCAGCAAGATGATAACCTCAGTGGCCTAGAAATAAAAATGTTTGTATTAGTCACAGAGATTAACTTTCTTCCTAGAAAGGTCACTCTCTAAAGACATATCATGATCTTGGTTGGCAATTTTTCAGAAGCAGGGTGTTCTGGAAGGAAATGGAAGAGGGGAAGCCAAAAGGTGGCAGGTGGACTTGAGGCTTAGTGTGGAATATGGTTATTCACGTGCTTACTAAAAAACTCAAGCCTTGGACTCAGAACTGGGAACAAATTCTTACTTAGTCGTGTAGTGGCTATGTAATAACAGCATATCATTTAACTTTCGATAAACCCCACTTTCTATATTTGTATGATGAGAGTTAAATAGTCTTCATTTGAGACTGAGCCTTAGAGGAAAGAATACATGTGAAAGAAACTGGCAAAACTGGCACAGTTCCTGAAAGGTTTGGGGGCTCAGTGAAGGTTGGTTTTTACCTCCAGTGACTTTGATAGTGGATATTAAACCAAACAAGCCCATCTAAACTTTCTTAAAAACAAACTTCCCTGCTTCCAGAGCTTGCTGCATAGTGGGAAACAACTTTCTACAAAAGAGAAAGGAATTTTAATTGTGATGTAGGAAAGGATATTCTGAGAACTAAAATAAATAAAATAAAATAATGATAAAAAGCAAAATCTCTCCCCCAAATTAAGAACAATATTCTCTACTTCATTTTGGTTCATTACAATTGCCTCTAATTTTTTTTTAATTTTTTTTTTTTTGAGACAGAGCCTCTCTCTGTTGCCCAGGCTGGAGTGCAGTGGCACGATCTCAGCTCACTGCAAATTCTGGCTCCCATGTTCAAGTGATCCTCATGCCTCAGGCTTCGAAGTAGCTGGAACTACAGGTGTGCACCACCACACTCAGTTAATTTTTTTTTTTTTTTTGGTATTTTTATTAGAGATGGGGTTCACCATGTTGGCCAGGCTGGTCAAACCATTTTCCAGGCAACACTAACACAATGATGTTAGCAACAAAAGCATTCATTATTGTTTTCATTTCAAAGGGCTTTCCTACAAGATAATTCATTAATCAAGTTAGGAATATTAACATATATAGTATTAAATCAGTTCTAGACTGATTGGGACAGATTGTCAAGGAAATGATTTTATAAAAGAAAGGGTTTATTGATGACTATGATTTTCAAGGAGAGATGAGACTTGAATAGGCCTTGAAAAATACCCAGAATTTGTTCAAATGATTGCCACAAGGAAAACGAAAACTATATGTCAAAGGAAACCTGCATTTGGTTTAGCTAAAGAAACAAAAATGTGCCAGGTGAGGACATTTTAGTGTCTGTGTAGTGTGTGTATCTGTATGTTTGCAGCTTGTGTGTGTGAGAGTGTGTGTGTGTGTGCATGCATACATGTGTGTTTGGGGGTGGGTGGGTAATGCATAATATCTGGGAAATGTCACTTCAACCTAATAGGCTGCATTCAAGTTTAAAATAGGATATCTAGATGATTAAAGTGGTTTCATTTAAAAAAAAAAAAAACTTCAGGGCAGTTCTCTGTTTCAGTTTCCTCTGTTACTACGTTGTGTTTTTCTCAGCATCATTAAAGACTGCTTAGATTACTTAACATATATCAGTGAATGGGGATACATTTGTAAGTGAAGAGTATTGTAGTTGCTAAGATTTGCTCTTAAAATCATCACCCAGCTGGACACAGTGGCTCACACCTGTAATTCCAGCATGTTGGGAGGCCAAGGCGTGTAGATCACTTGAGATCAGGAGTTTGAGACCAGCCTGACCAACATAGCAAAACCCCTTGTCTCCTAAAAATACAAAAAAATTAGCTGGGCATGGTAGCACATGCCTGTAATCGCAGCTACTCTGGAGGCTGAACAGGAGAATCACTTTAACCTGGAAGGCGGAGGTTGCAGTGAGCTGAGATCACATCACTGCACTCCAGCCTGGACGACAGAGTAGAATTCTATCAGAAAAAAGAAAGAAAGAGAGAGAGAGAGAGAGAGAGAGAGAGAGACAAAGAGGGAAAGAGAGGGAAAGAAAGAGAAAGAAAGAAAAAAAAAAAAGAAAGAAAGAGAAAGCAAGCAAGCAAGCAAGCAAGCAAGCCATTGCCCACCTTAAATGTAGAGGCTGAAAGCCTATGGGATGTCTGATGGAGAATACCTTTTTTTTTTTTTTTTCAATACAAATGGGAGAGCTTGGGGAAAGCTGTGTAAACCAAGCCCTGAGGAATTAATGTGCTTAGGAGTTTAACACTGGGGGAAGAATTGTCATTTTTGTGTATGTAATTCCTCCAAACTGCCAAGAGCCACTCTTTCTAAACATACAGGTACTGCTAATTTAACACATGAGTTCTTGAGTCCTTTGTTTCTCATCTCCTTGTGTTTCCAGGTTGTCTACCTTTGATCATTTCACTTCATATTAATTCCTGCATCAGTATAGATAATATTCAAATTAGCTCATTTTGAGTAAGGAATGAGCTCAGTTTAATGAGGAAATGAGTAAAACTCTTGACATGAAAGATGAGATTTTTAGATTGTTCATCCCATATATTGCAAAAAATAATATGGCATTTGATATAGTTTGGTTGTGTTCCCACCCAAATCTCATCTTGAATTGTAGTTCCCATAATCTCCACGTGTCATGAGAGGGACTCAGTGGGAGGTAATTGAATCATGAGTGTGGTTTCCCCCATGTTATTTTTGTGATAGTAAGTTCTCATGAGATCTCAGGGTTTTATAGGGGGCTTCCCCCTTTACTCTACTCTCATTCTTCTCTCTCCTGCTGTCTTGTGAGGAAGGATGTGTTTGCTTCCCCTTCCAACATGATTGTAAGTTTCCTGAGACCTCCCCAGCCATGCTGAACTGTGAGTCAATTAAACCTCTTTCGTTTATAAATTACCCAGCCTCAGGTCTTGAGTGTTTTTTCATAGCAGCGTGAGAATGGACTAATACAGAATTAATTCCCATTTATTATTGAAAAGGATCAGAAACACACTCGTTACTGACGAATTGCTCTAGATTAAAGGAGGCAAAAGAAACATGACAACTGAATGCAATCATAATTTAAGATTTCCTTTTGTTCTTAAAAATACTATTGAGACAATGGCAAAATCTGCATAAGGTCTGCAGATTAGATGATAATATGTCAATGCTAATTTTCTGATTTTTGAGAATTGTATTGTGTTTATGTAGGAGGAGGTTTTTACTTTTTGTAAAGAAATATTAAAGCATATAGGAATAAAGGCAAAGTATTTCTTCAAAGTACTCTCAAACAGTTCAGAAAAAATAATATATATTATATAGGGAGATACATAGACCAAGAGTGAGAGAGAGTAAGAAAGAGACAGAACATGTGCAAATGTAAAATGCTGATGTGGAGGATATTGGAGAAGAGTAGAATGGTAGTTAGGAATTATTTGTATATTCTTGGAATTTTTCTATAAGCCTGAAATTATTATTATCTTGACAAAATAAATAATTAAAATATATCCTTTGTTGACTTCTTTCTCATGAAAAATAAGACATGGCTTTATTTACCCTACACACCTCTGTGAAACTCAAAGTTCTGTATGAGATTCTGGCATTCCTCTATAATTGTGTCTTCTACGATCCACTTGTCCATTCCAAAATTTTGTAAGGTGGTCAGACTGAACCATCTCATAGTTTTCCAGGATTCACCATGAGAGAAGGCAATTCCTTATAATGAAGAAATTGTCCTTAAATTATTACTTCTAGGCTTTTTGAAATTTAATTTTTAAGTACAAGTAAAAATTAAAACTAAGAGGTGAACTCTCGCTGTTGAAAATAAAAGAAAAAACGTCTCCCTCTCTCCTTTCTTTACTTAGAGCATTTACTTAAAAAACTTTGTAAGTACTTTCTCTTCTCTCTGAAATGTTCATAAATCCTTTTGAAACAAGATAGTTCTTTTATCAGCTTTACGACTCAAGAATACCTTTCTCAGGGACTTGGGGGCAATTTTTTTGAATATAAACATCAAAGGAGATAGCACCCTATCTCTCAGTTTCCGTGTGAGGTTAGGAGCCTAATTTCAGTGGGTACTTCTTCAAGTTGCAAAACTACCTCTTGTCACAAAGAGATGATAAATTTATTTTTCCTTTTTATAAAGCCAATTGACATAAATGGTCATCCCAATTGCCAGGTGAATCTAGAATAAACACTGTGACAAATAGTGCGGTCAAGTCTTCTTATTTAGGGACTAGTTTATCTTGAAGACATGTATCTAATGGGTTGCATCTGATTGGCCATACAAAAGGGTGAGATTTCTTTGTGTTTTTGCAGTCTCTTAGTGGATAGTGATATACATTATTCTGGTTTAATGCTTCTTCAATAATGGAAGTGTTTTCTGTCTGTGTCACTCTTGTGGAGAAGATTTCTGGGTTGGGAGAAGATTTTGTTTTTATTTATAGTTGCTCAACACATTTGATAAAAATTTCTTGATTACCTGCTATATGCTTACATCATGCGAGTTGTAGTTAAGCAGTTGATGAACAATAGCAAACAAAGTATTTTTTGCCAGGGTAAAATGCAGATTACCCAAGTAAAAAGTTAGAAATAAATAATTACCAAGAAGTATAGCTAAATTTCTACATCAGTGCTATACATACTAATATCTAGAGACACAGTGTTGTAGCACATAGATGCTCAATAAATCTTTACTGAATTAACAGATATGTGAATCTGTGCATAGCTAGAGGGAATAAAAATGATCAGTCAAACAAAGTTTCTTAGAAGAGTTTGAGCAGATGCTAACACTTTATAGAAAAATAAGGAAGGAGAGTGTTGCTAAGGTTGTTAACATCTTTTCATGATGAAATTTGTGGTGAAAGTGACGTTATTCTTTCTGTGTCAGTCCTAGCCCCAGACCTTCTTTTATTTGCATTTTTCTATAGAGTTGCAAAAGACATGGAAGGATTTTTAAAATTGGATTGGTATCCAGAAATAGAAAACTAGAATAGACTAAGGCAACCTAGGTGTTTGAAATGGGGCAATATGGTCTCAACATGAAGGAATAGAAACTCCAGAGTTGCTGTTGCCACCTCACGTCAGGTCAGGCCTTCCTTTGAAAGGATACCAATGAAGGATTAGATTCTGCTCTCATTGAATTATTGGATTAGTATCATGTTACTCTATGAATCATGCATTACATAAAACTCATTCATAACAAATATGTGATTCTTCAGACTATCTCATCTTTACATTTAAAATTTTACATTTTAGAGTACAGTATTAGGACATTAAGGACCCACAGAAGTCACTGTATCTTTCAGAGAATAAAATATTCATGTAATCATGGAGAATATTAGTTTAGTATCATGAAGGTTTGAAGTTCTTTTAAATATTGGCAAATAAGCCCTCAATATATATAAGATTTTTTGATTATCCTCATTATTGGTTGTATTTCATGCTTCTTTGCATGCCTGGTAATCTTTGATTTGCCATTAGACATTATGAATTAAACTTTGTCAGGTACCTAATATTTTTATATTTATTTAACTATTCTGGGTCTTTATTCTACAATGACATTAAATTATTTGGAAACAGTTTAATTTGGGTCTTGCTCTTTTTGATTTGGTAGTCATTTTCAGAACTGTCTTAGTCTTGGGCTAATTAATCTTTTTTTTTTTTTTTTTTTGAGAAGCAGAGTCTTCCTCTGTTTCACAGGCTAGAGTGCAGAGGCGCCATCACTGCTTACTGCAGCCTTGACCGTCAGTGCTCAAACAATCCTCCTACCTCAGCCTCTTGGGTAACTGAGACTATAGGCATGTGCCACCATGCTCAGCTAGTTTTTAAATTTATTGTAGAGAAGAGGTGTCACTATGTTGCCTAGGGTGGTCTCAAATTCCTAGCCTCAAGTGATCCTCCCGCCTTGAGCTCCCAAAGTGTTGGGATTACAGGCATAAGCCACTATGTTTGGCCATCTTGCACTAGTTATTTTTCACCTCTGAGACAAGACCTTTCTGAGTATTTTATACAATACCCATGAATTATGAAGTTTTCATCTGGGCGGTGGTTACAGGCACTATTATTTCCTACCCTGTTAAATATCAGGCACTACTCCCTCTAATCCTTTTTAGTGGTGCTTTCCCTGGCCTCAGGTAGTTCTTCCTACATGCATACACTAATTAGTATTTTGCTGAATACTTGAGGGACCTTATGTAGATCAGAAGGGTTCTTTCTGTCTACAGTGCTCTCTGGCTATCTGTTTTGCACACTTCAACTGTACTGTCTCCCTGGATTCAAAGCAATGCATTCTCAACTCAGGAATCTGCTGGGTTTCCACTTCCTGGACTGCAACCTAAAAACTCTCATAAGGCAGTACGTTGAGAAGATAGTAGACCTTACCTCATTTGTTTCACATCTTTCATGGATAACTGTGCTTTGTTACCTGATGTCCAATGTCTTGCCATGTATATTTTTCCTATTTTTGTTTGTTTGTTTGGTTCAAGTTTGGTTCCTACGAATACATTTCAGTCAGATGTGGAAGTTGGAAGGCCTGTAAAATATATTAAGTGAAAATATAAACAATAGGCAAAAGAGTGTATAGTTTGATCTCGATTACACAAAGGAAATCAAACATTTGTTTATGTATACTTTTTAAGGATCTAACTAAACTGTAGTCGTAGCAGCATCTGTTAGGAAGAAAAGGGCATCAGTGTGGTGGTAAAGGAAAGGGAAGCTATCACTTGTCATTTTGAAAAATAATTAGTACTGTTAGATTTTTTGCCGTATACTTGCCATAAATATGTATTATTTTCGTAATTTAAAAAATTGTCTCAGAATTAAGGAAGCTGTGAAGAAAACTTGTTTGTTTTTTCTTCCTAATTCATAATAAGTTAAGACTTTGCTTGTGTTTGTGTGTGTGTATGTGTGTGTGACTGTGTGATATGGCAAGTCAAGGGTGGGGTGTTAATTCTGGGGAGATGTTTAATTTGTCATGTCTGAAAATTAATGGAGCACGGAGAGTCATCCTTGAGACATATAGTCTTGATAACATGCAATTTAATTGTTTATATTAACATGATAATACCTATGAGTTTATAATATACTTGCTTATTGTAAATACTTATGTGTATGTACAGAATAAACACAATAAGCCTATGAGATTAGGCATTGTTACCGTCATCCTTGGTGAGAAAATAGAAATAAGTAAACTTTCTAAGGTTACGTAACAAGTAAAAGACAGAGTTGGGATCCAGTCTAGGCAGACTGGCTCCAGAATCTACACTTCAATCACATTTTACTCTTTTCATAGTTATTTAAGTGTCCTTCATGACAACCATTTTGTCTTGAATTTAAGTGATAATGACTTAAGGTGCTATGACTAGAATTGGCTGCAATATCAGGATGTAAAATGAGCAGCAACTGGCCATGAGCTTCTGTGTCTGAAGGTTCAAACCAAGAGGCTGATTCTGCAGGCAAAAATGCATTTTAAAACTATTCTAGGGCCTGGTAACCATGGCACCATTATATAAGTTTCTAAGTAGGCAGGGGAAATTAAAGCAAGAAGCAACAGGCTAAATATACATAAACCTGGTAACACGCAAGATTGGAAACAGGAGGCAGTTGGGAGTGCCTGGAGAATTCTTTAAGCCAGACAGCATACACATTAGTTTACTGAGTCTGTCGAAACAAAGTGCCACAAACTGATTGGCTTAAACAACAGAAATTTGTTTTATCTTAAGTCTGCAGGCGAGAAGTTCAAGATTGAAATGTCCACATTGCTGGATTCTTCCGAAGACCTCTCTTCTTGGCTTATCCATGGTCCCCTTTTCCATGTCATCAAACGGATCATTTCTCTGTGTGTGCTTGTATCCTAATTGTCTCTTCTTATAGGGATATCAGTCATATTAGGTTAGGACCCAGACATATGACCACATATAACCTTAATTACCTTTTAAAGACTCTGTATCCAAATACAAATACAAGAACATTCTGAGTACTGGGTGTTAAGACATCAATGTATGAATTTTGGGGAATGCAATTCAGCTCATAAGAGGTTACTGAAAATTAAGGCACAGGCAGGTAGAGAATTATGGAAGTCACAAACCTGTTTGGGCACCAACCACTAAGCCAAAATTTTGTGGGCTGAAGTTGATGAGAAAGAAGATGGTTTATTATTCTAATTGGCCCTTTTCATACTTTTTTCCTTGTAAAAAGGTATGTGAAAGTGATCTCAAAATTCTGTTTGTACTTTCTTTTCATATTTTAAAACTCTGCCTTACTACTAGTTATACAATTTTGATTTGTATTAGTATATGCAGGGCTTGATTATAGACATATATCAATCACAACTGCTTTTACAACCTTAGATGTTACAAACATATCCTACTGCCTGGATTCTTGAAGTATGATCCAAAATTTTTTCCCCTTAATCCCAAAATATTACACCTAGGAAGGGCCTGATTCAGCATCATAACTAAAACAATGTGGCCTTTGGCACCAAAAAGATCTGAATTTTAATTCAATTTTGCCCCTTTTATTATGTTGCTTGTGGCAAGCTACTTAAACTGTATGACTCAATATGTAGTATTACTCATCTAGGGAATTTATCAATACATATGTAAATACATGTTTGTATATACCCCCGATTTCTTGGCCAGTTGTCCATATTTGTTAATGAATGGGCATGTTTTCTGTAATTATAGGGCATTAGATGACCACAATTCCAACTCAAAAGCTGGGCAATTTGATCGCCAAAATTTGATCCACTTAGGTAGATTTGTAGATAGAAATTATTAGGTAAATAGTTGGTTCTCTCTCTCTCTTTCTCTCTCTCTCTCTCTCTTTTTTTAAATCAGAGTCTCATTCTGTCGCCCAGGCTGTAGTGCAGTGGTGCCATCTCAGCTCACTGAAACCTCCGCCTCCCAGGTTCAAGTGATTGTCCTGTCTCAGCTTCCCAAGTAGCTAGGATTATAGGTGCTTGCCACCATGCCTGGCTAATTTTAGTGTTTTTAGTAGAGGTGGGGTTTCACCGTGTTGGTCAGGCTGGTCTTGAACTTCTGACCTCAAGTGATCTGCCCACCTCAGCGTCCCAAAGTGCTGAGAATACAGACATGAACCTCCACACAATATTTGGTTCTTTATAAAATGTGCTATTATTATTATTAAAGTCTTTCTCACTACAGCCAAGACTATCAGCCGTGATTCTATAATTGTTTCACTTAAGCAGTAACTTCAGTATCTACTGGACACCAGAATACCAAACTTTCTCAAAATATTTATTGGGGGTTACATATAATTGGAATCTGGGTTACATAGTAATCTGTAAATACAGAAAAATATGCCCATTATTCCCCAAATTGGTGACCTTGTCAGTAAATTGGACTCCTGTATATATTATTTTACTCTGATAAAATCCCTAGATAAGTAAAGTATAGTCTCACATTATCTCCTGCATAGGCAGATGTGATTTTGTGAAATATTTATTTGGTCTTCATCCCCATCTCCTGGTATACAACTCCTAAATTCCTTGGAATTTCCAAAGTAATCAGTGTCCTTTTGTATGTTAATGAGTTGACTGGTGGCTGGCAGTCCCTGGGTAGCTTCAGAGTGAGGTATGGTCACAGGAAAGACCAAGGCTATGACTAAAGGGTTGGAACTTTCAACTCCACCTCACAACCCCTATGGAGGGAGAGGGGCTGAAGGTTAAGTTGATCACGAATGGCCAATACTTAATCAATTTTGCCTATTTAATGAAGCTTGCATAAAACCAGAAATGAACTGGGCTGTTTGTTTGTTTTGGTTTTGAGACAGGGTCTTGCTCTATTGTCCAGGCAATCATGGCCCACTGCAACCTCAACCTGCTGGGCTCAAATGATCCTCCTGCCTCAGCCTCCTGAGTAGCTGGGACTACAAGCGCACACCACCACATCTGGCCAATTATTTATTTATTTATTTTTGTGGAGATGGGAAAGAAAGGAAGAATGTTAAAAAAAAAATGAGGTTGAGTGTGGTGGCTCATGCCTGTAATTCCAGCACTTTGTGAGATTGAGACAGGAGGATCACTTAAGCGCAGGTGTCTGAGACCAGACCGTACAACATGGTGAGACCTGATTAAACAAACAAACAAACAACAAAAAAAGCAACTTTACAAATTAGCCAGGCTTGGTGGTGTCTGTAGTCCCAGCTACTCGGGAGATTGAGGTGGGAGCATGGCTTGAGCCTGGGAGGTGGAGGCTGCAGTGAGCCATGCTTGCGCCACTGCACTTCAGCCTGGGTGACAGAAGGAGACCCTGTCATAAATAAATAAATAAATAAATAAATAAATAAATAGAAAAAAAGGAAAAAATGAGAAAAGACATAAAAATAATTCTAGATTCACAGATAGCCATACCATATGTCGGGACACAGAAAACAAATACGGGGCTCAGAAAACAAAATGAAGACTACAGCAGCAGCCTCAAAAACAATAGCTTTTCTCTGACGTTCTCCAGGCCTCCTTTCTCTCAGTCCCATTCTCCCCTGAGACTATAGAAACAAGAAACTCTCTTCCCCAAGGCATGTCATAGAAACAAGAATGTCTTTTCCCGAATGCCAGCCATAAAACCTAAAATTATTCCATATAAAAACTGGCCATAATGAAATCATTTGACCTACCTTGTTTGACTGTAGGTCGTAAGACGTCCATTTCAGAAAGGGTCCTGCCTCATACTCAGAAGAAAGGAACGCTACACAGTGAAACCAAGAAAAATCTAGACAGACAGGCCTCGCTGGGTGATATAGTTTGGGTGTTTGCTCCCCAGGTCTTATGTTGAAATGTAATCCACAATGTTGGAGATGAGGCCTGGTGAGAGGTGTTTGGGTCACGGGGGCAGATCCCTCATGAATAGCTCGGTGCTGTCCTTATGATACTTGTGAGATCGGGTTGTTTAAAAGTGTGTGGCACCTCCCCGCCCCTTGCTCCTGTTCTCACCATATGTTGCGCCTGCTCCCCTTTCACCTTCTGCCATGAGTAAAAACTCCCCCAGACCTCACAAGAAGCTGAGCAGATGCCAGTGCCATGATTGTGCAGCCTGCAGAACCACAAATCAATTAAACCTCCTTTATTTATAAATGACCCAGTCTCAGATATTTCTTCAGAGTGATGCAAGGACAGACGAACACACTGAGTTTTCCCACTTAGTCTGTAAGCATTAGGTCATGCCTTTTCTGTCCAATCATTTCTTCATGACTGTCAATACTTTGTTAAACCTAAGCATAAAAATGGAAATTTCCCCTGTAGCCTGCCGCAAGCATCATCATAAAAGGAGTGAACTTGAATTCAAATTCAGATCTTTTTGGTGTCAAAGGCTGCATTCTTTTAGAATGTTGGGTCTTCATTCTGAGGGCTCCAGTGTATACATGTTCGACAAATTTGTATGCCTTTTCTCCTATTAATTAATCTGTCCCATGTCACTGATTTTTTTTTTAGCAGGCTTTTAGAGAGCCAAGGGCCTCGGCATCCACACACATATATGATATCTTTTGGTTCATGAATATTCGCCACACATACATACACACACTCATCCTAAAATCACCCCAGAGTCTTTCAAGCAAATGAGTGGGAGTAAGTCTGGATCTTCACATTCACTATTGAACTTTACCTTATTTTTCTTGCCACATTCTTCTTTAGTGTGAATATTAACTTGAATTAATTTATATGTAAATGTACCCCATAATCTATATAGCCTCAATATTCAGTAGAATCTGTCAGATAAAAAATAAATCCAACACAGTAAGGAGCGGCTTTAATTCCAAAGGATTACTGGCAGGGAGGAAAATGGACTATTGTAACAGAGTAGGAGGGACTCTTGAAATACGGAGAATGCTGAGACCATAGGTCTAGTACTGTCTTAAGGGTTTGGAGAGATATAAACAAGGCCAGAAAGAACTGGTTGGAGAAGCAGCCTAAAAGAGTGGCATGACTGGAGACAAGATCAGAGAGTATTTCACTAGGGGGCAGTATATTCTCAGGAGAGGTTCTGTGCTAGTTAGGCTGAGGGTGAGCCAAAGTTCAGCAGCCTATGGGCAGGAGAGAAGCTTAACCAATCTGGTTAATGTGCATTTTTGTTTCAATTGATTAGTAAAAACAAGTAGTTCAGCTAAGCATTTATGCAGTAAAGTATAGGAATTTGGAGGGTCTGTGCTTGGCCTTGTCATAGGTAAACAAGGGAGTATCTGTGAGTCTTGTCTAAGTCGTATAGGTAAGGGCGCTTTCTTGCAGTAAGTCATTCTGGAACACAAAAGGGTGTGTGTATGGTGGCGGAGGGAATCCCTTTAACCTTCACCATTTTCTAAGAGCACCAGGCTCAGGTAAAATTAAATATCATCAAATCTCCACTGTTTAATATTTGGCACGTTAATTGAAAAACTTGTTTAAAATGAGAAAAAAGATTTAGAGAACAAAGATCCACATATATGCATTTATTCGAAAACCTTGTATTACAAGACATCGTGGTGTATTTTACCACGGGATAGACAGCTTGGCTTAATTCCACGAGTTGAGTAAAATGCATGTCAGTAAAAAGAAAAACAAAAAACTTCTGTGTGCTGGTTAAAAAAATGATGAGAAGATCATTTTGCCTGATTTTGCTCACTTCAGACATGTGACTTTTTAATATCATTGTGTATAAATATATAATGATATCGGAAAGGAATATATTACCCTGGACTTTTGAAGATGTCTAAAGGTCTTGCACAGAGTGACTGAACCTACAAATCATAGTGCAAAATTGTACAATTCACTACATGCATGAATGGTCAATACATTAAAAGGAATGCATTTTGCGATCTGATATAAATTCTCATTTATTTTTTATTTTTATTTTTCTTTTGGTGGTGGGTGGGCTGTGGATAGAGTCTTGCTATGTCACTCAGGCTAGAGTGCAATGGCGCAATCTCAGGTCACTGCAACCTCCGCCCCCTGGGTTTAAGCAATTCTCCTGCCTCAGCCTCCTGAGTAGCTGGGATTACAGGCCTGGCTAATTTTTGTATTTTTAGTAGAGACAGGGTTTCACCATGTTGGGCAGGCTGGTCTCAAACTCCTGACCTCGTGATCCACCCACCTAGGCCTCCCAAAGTGTTGGGATTACAGGTGTGAGCCGCTGGGCCCTACCTAAGTTCTCATTCCTAGCTCACTAAAAAACTAGTGATTTTAAGCAAACAAACAAACAAGCAAACAAACAAACAATAGTGTTTCTAGGAGACTAGTTTTGGATTGAACTAGATTCTTTATAGGTCAGATCCTAAAGATACTCCTATGTCTCCCAATTGTTTCTTCTTACACTATTTTGCTTTAGGATACTTTGCCCTGAGATTTTAAATTTAGCCTTCATTAATTAAATAATGTAATTCACTTATTCAAAGAATAATGGAGAGGTGTGCATCAATGAATGTGTGTTTTGTTTTTCTCTATTACAAACTAAATCCTGGCTGTCTGTTTGCTGGTGAAATCAACAAACAGATAACCAGGATAGAGTGGAGCATCATAACAGCTCACTGCTTGTGTGCTCTGGTCCCTGCGTACCCTTCCTCCCTCCTTGGCAGCATTTTATCTGTAAAAGAAGTATGTTCTATATGTTTTTATCATGGACATGTAGAACTCACTTTGAACTAAAAAATCACTTTCTGGTTGAAATCAAGGATAAAATGAATTTCCTTAATGCACAACACATTAAACATCCACAATTATTAAACCACCAGTTTATGGAGCAGTACTTTTTAGTCATTTTATGCCCCATTTTGTGTATATTCCACTAGAATTTTGGAAGAAGGATGGCTAGGAATTTATCCCCAGCTCACTCCTTCAATAAGAATAAAAGACTTTTCCAAAGTAAAATAGAGCTAATTCCGTAACGCAAGTCCAGGAAATAGAAATCTCCCAGGGTTATGGTTCACTACTCTTTATTCCTCTGCCCAAAATGGCAACTCTCTTTCTTGCTCTTCCTCTCTCATTTTTTCTTTTAATGAACAATTCAGTTACATAGCCATTGAGTTGGGTAGAACAAGGTAGGTGTCCACACCTGGTGATGAAGGGATGTGATGGTTGAGATCACGACATGTTGGAGCCTGAGCAGTGTGAGGAGTGTGTGCCTGTAAGAGGGCTGCTCCCTGGAGAGAATAAGAGCCAAGAGGCGTGAGAAGAGTGACCACAGGGAAGAGTGGTCTGGTGTGCGTTGTCACAGCCTTGTGCAGGGTGAAGTGGCATACACACAGGGGAAACCCTGGTTATGGAGCCTGATTGTGAGCGGTGTGGAAGCCATGTGCATGGAGAATGGGGCAACAATAGTGATGAAAGACTGGCTACATACAGGAGCTTGATCAATTAAGTAATTATAGTAAGGATGATAGGAATCTGATTTGTTGCTGTTGGAGAAGGGAGTCTCCTGTCTTGGACTCCCAAAGTATTAGGATTACAGGTGTGAGCCACCATGCACAGCAACAAACCTATGGTTTTGGATAGAATCAGTTATTTTATGACATGACATGCTGATTCCTTAAAATTGTGCCACGCAGAATTACACAGTAAAACTCACAAGGCTTATGGAGCACAAAACTCAAATACTTCCTTACTGACACACACACAAAAGATTGAAACTTAAAAATGATAGTAGAGTTTACATATGGTAAGTGGGTAAGAAGTACGTAAATATTATACTAAATATGTCACTTTATCTTGAAAAGGACCTGAAGTTTGCTTGTGGAAGTGGGAAGCAGAAGAATTGCAACTTATGAAATAGTGGAAGAGGTTTACTTGAAATCAGACAGAAAGCTGTGACGTTAGATGAGCTGGGTATAGCTCATAGCACATGAGATGAGCTGAGGTAATCTAGAGATTTGTGCATGTGTGCATACTTTATGTCCAGGCTTGTTTCAGCTGGATGCAGTTTTCTGGTTTCATCTTGTGTTTCTTATAAACGAAATAATGCATAAGCAAACACAAAATATATACTACGCTCAATTTGTTCCTTCGTATGTCAACTGTACTGAAACAGATTCTCATTTTCAAAACAAGCATTATAGCAGAACTCATTGAATATTAAAAAATATATATAGATATAGAAATAATTGTAGATGAAAATATATGCCTTCAGAGACATTTATATTCCCTATCTCTACAACTGAGAGGGCTGGAGAAAGGCAACATCCCCCCCGCCAGTAGCAATGAGCACACCTAACTTGCAGATCTCAGACTCTAAATACAACTAAAAGAAATCAGAGGCCAGGTGCAGTGGCTCATGTCTGTAATCTCAGCACTTTGGGAGGCTGAGGCGGGTGGATCATCTGAGGTCAGGAGTTCAGGACCAGTCTGACCAACCCTGTCTCTACTAAATACAAAAAATTAGCCAGGCTTGGTGGTGGGCTCCTGTAATCGCAGCAACTTGGGAGGCTGAGACAGGAGAATCTCTTGAATCTGGGAGGTGAGGGTTGCAGTGAGCCGAGATTGCACAATTGCATTCCAGCCTGGGAAACAAGAGCAAAATTTTTTCTCAAAAACAAACAAACAAGCAAACAAACAAACAAAAAAACAAAAACAAAGAAATTAGGAATTGAGAAAAAGAACTAGAATAGGAAAAGGATAAGATGAGCACATCTCAGAGAGACATAGGAACCAGCATGAATAGACTTGCACTGGCAAATCTGGGACAATCTCACCATCACAACAAATGTTTTTATAATGTATTGTAAATAGTTTAATAAAATAAAAAATCTATTGTGATAAAAGTTGATAAATGAATGCACTGAAAGATTAAGGAGGAATGGGACATTGACATAGGGATGTGGAACATTTCATATTGCTTTCACACAAAATAAAATGAACTATAAAACAAAACAAGAAACTTTATAGTGGAGAAACATGCTCTCCATCAATAATGGAAGTGAATAATCATTAATAATGGAACAAGTTCAAGAAGAATTCCACCTAGTAGGATGCAATTCAGTATATAGGCTCGCTTTTGTGATATTGCTCTTAAAGTTGTATAACCTAAATGTAATCATGGGGAAACATCAGAAAAACCCAGATTGAAGACATTCTATGAAATAACTAGCCTACGATCTTCAAAAGTGTCAAGGTCATGAAAGTCAGAGAAACACCAAGGAACTGTTCCAGATTGAAGGACTAAAGAGGCAAGCAACTAGGTATAAAATGGGACCCTGAACTAGATCCTTTTGCTATAATGGACATCGTTAAAACATTTGGTAAATTTGAATGGGGTATCAGGATCCGATGGTTGTTACAGCCTGAATCGTGTGTCCCACCCCATCCTCAAAATACCTCTGCAGAGTAGGTATTATCTCTTTTTATAACTGAATAAAGAGGCTCAGAGAGAAAGTATTTTGTCTAAAGATACTTAAATAGTAAAATACTAAGAAAGGATTAAATTCAAGGCCAAAAGAAGGGAGAAGGACTTTGTTCAAAAGAAGGTCTCATATAATTTATTTATTTATTTATTTATTTATTTATTTATTTGAGACGGAGTCTTGCTCTGTCGCCCAAACTGGAGTGCAGTGGCCGGATCTCAGCTCACTGCAAGCTCCGCCGTTCGGGTTCATGCCATTCTCCTGCCTCAGTCTCCCGAGTAGCTGGGACTATAGCCGCCCGCCACCTCGCCCGGCTAGTTTTTTGTATTTTTTTAGTAGAGACGGGATTTCACCGTGTTAGCCAGGATGGTCTCGATCTCCTGACCTTGTGATCCGCCCGTCTCGGCCTCCCAAAGTGCTGGGATTACAGGCTTGAGCCACCGCACCTGGCCATAATTTATATATATTATATATAATATATCATACATTATATCATATAACATATATAATATATGATACATATAATATACATTGTATCATATATTGTATATTATTATATATTTATATATTATATATATATATAGAATACATATAATTATATATATATATATTTTGCAGATGGTGTCTTGCTCTGTTGCCCAGGCTGGGGTGCTATGGCATGCTCTTGGCTCACTGCAATCTCTGCCTCCCGGATTCAAGTGATTCTCCTGCCTCAGCCTCCCAAGTAGCTGGGATTACAGGTGCATGCCACCACGCCTGGCTAATTTTTGTATTTTTAGTAGAGGGGGATATTACCATGGCCAGGTTGATCTCGAACGGCTGACCTCAGGTGATCTGCCCTCCTTGGTCTCCCAAAGTGCTGGGATTACAGGTGTGAGCCACTGCGCCCAGCCTGATGGAATTATACTTTCTATCAGATTAATTCTTGGAAGTGTCTGTGTGGTTAACAAAACCAGGGTGCACTATAACTGCTGTCATTTCAGTTAGATGAAGCTGGAATAGATACTATTCCGAGAGATTTTCAATGAACACCCATCAAAATAAGGCCAAGATAAAAGCCAAAATTATTAGTTAGAAAAGACTCGATTTTATACTCCTAAAATAGAAGGGAACTTAGGTCTGGACTTGGACAGGGATAGAGGAAGGTGGCTCAGGAAGTAAAGGGAAGAGTGGAGAGATCTGATAGTTCATGGGTTTGTTAACTCCTCCCATTTGCTAATCTCCCCCGCCGACCTACTCCACCTTAGCACTCACACTCTTACACAAATAACTTCTATCTTCAAAAACAGAAGAAGAAATTGATTGAGCAGACTTCCAATCTTTCATTTCATGAGCAGGGTGGTCTCCAGAGAAAAGAGTATCAGTTTTACTTTCAGTAGAATTGGTCCTTAATCCAGTCTCTGTTTAGCTGTATGCTTTTTTTATGTCATTTAAAATTTTTTTCTGACAGGTTTTCCTTGAGTGGCTGAATTTGATTTAGGTTCTTGTCTCCTCCTATGTGTACCACTCTGTATGCTACCATAATAGAACTTGTTAGTATAGACACTTTAGTATGTCACTGATCCACCAGCTATACTCTAGGAAAAGCTGCAAACAATTTTTTTTTGTGGTCAAGAGTTTTATTTTATATGACTTTGTATTTATAGAGTAAAACTTAGCCAGTGCTTAATGAATTATTATTGAATAAATGAGTAACCAGATAAATTTTAAAAAGGGTCCCTTTGCTTCTTTGAGGCTGATTGCCTTGGTTTGTTCAAGTCATTCAATTATTTATCCATTCATCCACTAAACAAGCTTCCCTAAAACATGTGCTCTATTGAAGATATGAGGTTTACAAAGAAATAAATGAATTGTGTCTGCTCTTAAAAGAGCAGACTTTAAATGGAACATGGAACATTATCGAGTTGTAAAATACATGGAGTGACATCTTTTAACCTTATTTAAGTGGGGAGATGGGAGCTGCATTGTGTCCCTCTTACCTTGTACACAATTAAACTATAGGACCTCTCCTGAGCTAAGCATTAACCTGGCCTGAAGGATGTGAAACCTTTAGATTCTGGGAATACACCAATGACAAAACCTACAGAGAACTTCCCTCCTCTGTGTTGGAGGAAAGTCTGGAGGCAGTTGTAGAGAGTCATGGGGTAATGTTCTGCTGGTTTGCAGAGATTTGTGAATTCCCAATGGATGGTGATGTAGCTTCTCAATTGAGTGTTCCTGAAATGGCAGTGGTCTTTCTGGTCCCCCATAGGTGGCAGGAGGGCTTGGCAGATACATTGAGCTTCTTTTGGCCCTGATTCTAAGATAACAGGAAGCTTTGGCAGCTGAAAAAAACTAAAGAACAAAGAGATTTCCTTTAGGTGCCAATCCAGGGGAGTTCTGTTTTGGCATCTGGCAAAACTTTAATCCATTCAGCCAGAGATTACTGTTCCTTCCTTCATTTTTAAGATTTTTGTCACCCAAGGTATCTCAGCAGCTGGAATTCAACCCTCAGTGAATAGACAAAAAGAAAACGGACAATCCACCTAATGGTTCCAGCACTCAAAGTGAAGAGAATCAAGAAAACACACAAAGTAAGTGGCTCCTAACAAAACACAGCTACTAGAGAAGTCCCCCCACACCCCTGTTCAGCAGAGTGTTCTTGTCTTGTGCAAGAAACAGGTTACAGACTATGGAAAAAAGGGTTGGGGAAGCTTGAAGATTGTAGCTTTCACCAAAGGATCTGAAATTGCAGTTAGTAATCATGAGTCAATCTTTCAGATTTAGATAAGAAAAAAAAAATAACAAAAACTTCCTGAAATTGATCATGTTAAGTACAGCTTGAGATTTCTATTATCATAAATAGAGTATTAGTTAACATCCTAAATGTTTTTTTGTGTGTGTGTTTGAACAGATAAAGTATAATGTTATGTAAGTTTTGCAGACAGATTTTGAACTTGAACAAAAGTAGCACCCCTCTCCAATAAACAAAATTATAAAAGTAAGGAAATTCAAGCATGGCATATATACATGCATGCGTGCGTGCGCGCGCGCGCACACACACACACACAGATTTGCTGGACCTACAAAAACGGACCATGATTTGCAAACAATGAAACAAACAAAAATAAATTGATGAAATGGATGAATAGAACCAATGAAATAAAGATTGGGAAGATCTTGTATAAGAGTCCAAGCAGACTTTCCATATGAATAACAAGAGCGCCAGAAAAAGAAAAAATTAACAGTTGAAGAGGACAAAGTTACTAAATAGTAGGACAAAATGTATCTGAACAGAAGACTCAAGTATTACAATTGAAATGCTTCACCAAATTCCAGGCAAGATAGATAAAAAAGATATTATTCTACTGTGAAAAGAAGACCACTAACACAGAATTGGAAAAATAAGGCTTTTTTACTGACAAGAGACTGCCCTGTAGAAAGGCAGGAGAGAATGTTTACAAGCCAGGGAATGAAGATGATCATGAGCCAGTTCCTTAGCACATAAAAATGACAGACTGACTTACATGTTCCTGAGTATACCCAAGGCCCTCCAAGATTTGCTTTATGACCAGCAGAGCGGGGAGGAGGTCTCATTACCCTGGTAATGAAATGATTCTTTGTAAGGATCAGAAGGGAGAGAACAGTGGACTTTGTAAGTGAGCACACTCCAAAACACCTATTTGAAAGAAGTTCTGATGTGTATTTAAAAGAAGTCAACAATGTCAAGTAAGATACATGAATAAAATATACATGATGTATGTTTTTCAAGGAATAAAATATTAAATAATCCACTCTTAGTTATAATTTTTAAGTTCATTCAGAAGCTGGCGTTCTGTTAATTATGGGAGGACTGATTGCCTTGTTGGTACCTAGATATATCTTGAGAAAATTTCAGGACTCCAAGGCTAGAAGAAAAATCTTAAAAGCTTCCAGATAGAAAAAATAAGTTACTTGATTTTTCTTAAAAATGATCTTTTGACTATGTCAGTTATCTTTTCTAAAACTTAACTTTTTACAACATTCTATAATGAGTCATTAACTTGATTTTTAAAAAATAGCAAATACATGATAAATAATATATTTAAATTGGGTGTGGACTAAATATGAAGTGTGTGTGTGTGTGGTGTGCGCACATGTGCTTGTTACTGACATGAATTCCAACTACCAAAGAAAGGAGAGTCAAAGACTAATGTTTTATTTTATAACAATATTTAATTATTGGACATTTTATACAAAATAGACTTTGATCAGATAGCATTTGAGCTCATTGCAAATAGTAAACATGCAAAAGGAATTGAGAATAATATTCAGGCAAGGATACAACATTACTAACTAGAACATTTTTAAAATAAAAAGCACTACCTAAAATCATCATATTACTACTTTACACACATGCATTTCTTTAATTTGTTTTTTACATAGATTTCTCACATCTATTCTTGCTTCACGGGTTTCAGTTTTATAATTTTGGGAATTGAAGACATAGTGTCTACATTAAGAAACTGACATGTCTACTCTGTATTTACTCACTGCCAAAAGCATTTTGGGAATCCTGGAGAAGATCTGTTCAATTATTTGTTTTATGAGTCACATCCCCTCAATTAGTCATTGAAGAGCAAGAGACAGCATCAGACATAAGGATATCTTTACACCGGCCATTTGAGACTTAAGATCTATTCACTCTGGTCCATACTCTCTTTGGTTACTGCCTTTTTTTTTTTTTTTTTTTGGACTTGATTCTTGATAATGGGAAAGGAAGCTGGAGAGCAGGAATGGTGTTTAGACTTCAGGTTCCAGCTGGCTGTGGTCACCATGTCCATGGAAGTGATGGTCAGGTTCTCTCAATATAGGCACCTTTAAAAAAACAAGTTTGGGGGCACTTAATAGTTTATTTCACTGTGCTTGTCAGAAGTTAGTATTGAAATAAAAATATTTTTGGTAATTATTATTCAAGCTTGGAAAGAACTGGGAATAAAAATTGTTTGAGTTGAAGAAAAATAAAAGAATAAAATATTTATCTCACCCACCCTGACTACATTCCTGCTTTTGCAAACTAATTCTCCCTGAAATTTTGCTGAGAACGCCCAAACATCTATCCTTCTCAAGCTTTGCAGGAAATAATTTGGGGAAAAGTATCAATAGAGTAAAGAGAAACTGGAGGATAGAAAGAGGCTGATGTTTTGTTATTCATTTTGATGTGTACTCACTTTTGATGTGTACTCACTCAAATTCTTCAACCTTATGTATTTCACTTGCTTTTGACTACTTTTACCTATGACATAGTTTATAATTATTTTAAATTTCTTTTTTTTTAACCAAATAAACCTGTGGACCATATATGGTATAAAATCTCACACTATTTCTGATAATTCACATTATTTTTATGAATAGCTTTTTTATGGCTCTCAGAGGAGTGAAACAACATTTGCTAACTAAATTCTTTCTTTTCTTTATCTAACCTCTGCTTTAGAAAATACCATAACTTCTGATTTTATCTGGCTGGGCACATCATCTCAATTTCTCTCTCTCTATAGGTAGTTCATTCAGTTCCTTTTTATTTATTGATTTTTCTTTTACATTTGACATCCCATGGAAAGAAAATTTTAAAATTTATTATTTATTATTTTTGTAGAGAGTTGCCCAGGCTGGTCCTGAACTCCTGGCATCAAACAATCCTCCAGCTTCGGCCACCCAAAGTGCTGAGATTACATGTGTGAGCTACCATGCCAGGCTAATTCAATTTCATCACACATATGCCACACAGATATCTAGGCTTGAAGTGAGTAAAGCTTTCACTAATGAAGCCATCATTCACATTCTTGTTTAGAATACTGTACAGTACCTCCCAATAAACAGAATCATCATAGCAGTCCTGGTCAGATGGCTGTCCCCAAAAAGGCAACTTTAGAATTAAACCTGTGTTGGTAGAGGGAAAATGAATCATGTCGTGATGCTGAAGAGGAAAATCTACTTGCATAGTAGTTAATATCCTGTTATAAAATCATTGCCTTTAGCTGGCATAATTACTTTACTGCCAGAAGATTAGAACATTTTTGAATTTAGCAATTGACTTGCTCATTAATTATCTATTGTAAATAATCTGAGAGCATAAGATACAGGGAAGTGTTCACTTTTTATGCTGACCTGTAATCAGACCTCCAACAACTGCTGTTCCGATAGAGGAACACAGCGCAGCTGCCTGCATGGCCACAGACCTAAGGAAGCAAACAAAAAAGAATCAGTGTCTTTCCTGGACCTCAACCAAAGAAAGTCTCACCCACTGAAGGTGTGGATGACTGCCATCTTCAGGCCAGAGTGTAACATTACACACCAGCAAATTAAGCATTTGTTACAATTTTTCTTTCATATTCTTATTTTCTTTGAAACTCTTGAGCAGTGTTAGAAAATTCTGAGATACACCTAAAAGAAGAGAATCATCTTTTAATATAAACTTTGGAAATAAGACTTTCCTTAGAAAGGGTTTAGCACTCTCAAAAAATTGATCCCTGATCTGATTTATTTAATAAATATTCAGTATCCACTCTCTGTCAGTTTCTTTCCTAGGCATTGAGGATAGAGTAATAAATAAAACCACATGAGCTACTATCTCTCCTCACTCCATTTTAATGAAATAGTTATGACAAAATTAGAAAAATCTATCAATAAGTTCAGAAAAGTTAATTTCCACATATATTGTAGAGATAGCTCATTGAAGATATTTAAGTATATCTCTATATGTCATATTAGAAGTCATTGCTTTAAACTGAAATTAGTAAAGGATTGTTTGTAATTTTGATAATGAAAGAATGTGATAAAAGGCCATTGAAGTGCATAAAGGTGTTGTATGAATGACAAATGACCTAGGAATGTGGGAATCTTCTTAGCAAAGTGGCTTACTCATAGCAGGCAGTTAATAAAGAGCTGTTTAAAGATTGAATGAGTGACTCCAATGAATAAAACAATAGGAAAATGAGAGTTTTGTTAGTCTTCCAGTCTCATCATCCAAGGGAGAGGATGCACTAAACTCAGATTCCTTTTTTTTTCTCCTTATTTGAAAGGTTTAAATATTTTAATATATATAAAAAACTGCACAAGTAACATATAATTGTGAAAACATTAGAAACTGCAGATAACAAAAAGAAGCAGAAAAGTTTAATATTCCTCAGATTGTATCAGAATTAAAATGTAAAATAAAAACACATATTTTTATAAAAATGCAATCATGCTATATTACTTATTTTCCCATTAAATATGTTTTAGGGGTCTGTTTATGTGAGTCAATGTAGATCTGGACCACAGTTTGAATTGCTACAGGGTATTACACTGGGCAAAGTACTGGTTGCTTCCAGTGTTTCATATTTTTAAAAATGCTGTGAGAACATCTCTTCTGAACAAGCTTATGAACTTGTCTGATTATTTTCCTAATATAAAACCTATCTAGAAATGAGAATATTGTAAAAGGCTACATATACCTCTTTTTTTGAGACGGAGTCTCGCTGTGTTGCCAGACTGGAGTGAAGTGAGGTGATCTCAGCTCACTGCAATCTCCTCCCTCCACATTCAAGCAATTCTCCTGACTCAGCCTCCCAAGTAGCTGGGATTATAGGCGCCCACCACCATGCCTGGGTCCTTTTTGTATTTTTAGTAGAGACGGGGTTGCTCCATATTGGCCAGACTGGTCTCAAACTCCTGACCTCAGATGATCCACCTGCCTCGGCCTCCCGGAGTGCTAGGATTACAGGTTTGAGCCACTGCGCCCGGCTTATATACTTCTTAAGAACTTTTCCAAATAGAAAATTGTACAATTTCGATTCCAATTTTTTACTTTAGCCACTATTCAGTATTATTATTATTCATTCATGCTTTATCACTTTGATAAGTGAAAAACTGGTAGCTTGTTTTAATTTGCATTTCTTTGATTACAAATGAAGTTGAGTATTTTATATATACTTATTTATTTGATTTTCTTCTTTTGTAAATTTCCTATTATTTTTACAAGAATTTGCCAAGATCTTTTACAAGGTCTTAAAAGATATTTTTGATAACAAGTGTTCTGTGATCAAATAAACTTGGAAAACAATGACTTATACAAAATTAACAGCATTACTAAAGTTATGCTGCCATAATTTGCAAAAATGTCCCTTAAGAATATTAACTTTCCCTTGTTCTATGCTTATCAAAAACCTGATTTGTATTTTAATATTCTGAAGAGACACATGTAAGTAGTCCTGGCTCTCAGGCAGTATTTTATTTGGTGTGAGATATGTAAATTTTACCCAAGTGAATGGACCTTCAAGGCTTGCCCCCCTTCCCCTCTGATATTCCTCTACCTCCTGACCCCACCAACGAATAAATTGAGAAGATGTTTCTAAATCTGCATTTTCAAGGACTAGACCCATAACTCTGAGACTTACCCAATGTCTGACCACCCAGCGAGGCCTGCCCTTTGAGAGCCAAATAGACTAGTTTTATTGCATCTGTGAAACTGGTCTAGGCATGATGCTCAAGAATTCTTAACCATAGGCACCTCTTAGTGTGTTTGCACAGTGTATGCACACTGCAACACTGAGCAGTTGAGCTCATTCACACATGCTTTTATCATGCTTAATTTGCATTAAAATATTTTCGTGTTTGATTTCTGCAGTCTCTGGAACTGAAAAAGATATGCATATTCTGGAGTTGTCTTCTAAATTTGCAAAAAGGGTTAAAAAACATATAGAAGAAATGTGTCAACTGTACACATGAAGAAGGAAGCAAACTACGTAGTAGGAGATATGATTAAATGAGTTTTTCAAGTATGTACTATTATTGATCTCAACGGGGTTAAATTTTAATCTGCTAAAATTGAAGATAAGATTTTCCTTTTTAAATTAGTGGTCATTCAGACATTTCTAGACATACATTTCCCTCTTCTTCATGCTTTCAATTGGATTTAAAAATTGAGTGTTCTACTATGCAGCCATAAAAAAAATGAGTTCATGTCCTTTGCAGGGACACGGATGAGGCTGGAAACCATCATTCTCAGCAAACTAACACAGGAACAGAAAACCAAACGCCACATGTTCTCACTTATAAGTGGGAGTTGAACAATGAGAACACATGGACATAGGGAGGGGAACATCACACAACCGGACCTGTTGGGAGGTGGGGTACGAGGGGAGAGAGAGCATTAGGACAAATACCTAATGCACACAGGGCTTAAAACCTAGATGACTGGTTGATGGGTGCAGCAAACCACTATGGCACATGTATACCTATGTAATAAACCTGCAAGTTCTGCACATGTATCCCAGACCTTAAAGTATGCACAATTTTAAAAAATTGAGCATTCTGATTCCTCTTTATTTACTCTGAGGGATCTGGACTCTACCATCTTCCTAGCTTTTTCACATGGATGACATTCATACCAAGTCGTTCCAATATTGTGGCATCCCTTCCATTCTCCGGCGTTTGCTTGATAGTTGTTCTTCCTCTGGTCATTTAAGTAAACATGTGTACCCAACTCAGGGAAGAATCTACGTCTGATAGAGCTAGAAGGGATTTTGGAGAATAAATATTCCAATCTTCTTATTTTACAGAGGAGAAGACTGAAAACCAGAAATGCTGAGTGATACCTCAGAGGTGACGTAACTAGTTAGTAGCAGAGTTGGGGCCATATACCAGTGTTGTTGATTCTGTAGAACTAACTGCTTTCTGTCTTATTCCAACTCATTCTTCTTTGTATGGATTGGATGGAACTGACTGTTCAGTTCATCATATGTGTCTCCTCTTCCATTTTGGAGGGATCAAGCAAAAGACTAAGCCTTCTATAATCTAACTGTGATTATCAAATTTCCCTGTCTGCTAGGAGACAGTTGTTTCTGGTAAAGACATTTAAAATAAAATTATTAATTTTTTTAAATTGACAATTTCAGTTAAGGTGCCTCTTTCAATGTAAATTTATTCTAATGATCTTCTCTCTCAGGTGCGTCTCTTTGGCTCCAGTAAAGACAATACAGACCATGGTCAGAACTGCTAAAATGAAAACTCTCCCATCACTAATTTCTCAAAGTGAGAGAAAACATCACGGGACCACAGGGGATGGAAAACCCATTCTTTTACTCACGTGTTGGAGGCGCCCAATGCTACTGCCGCAATGCCTGCAAGGCCTCCCACTACACCAGGTAAGCCGTGGAGGTTATGGACCCCACATGTATCATGGATCCCCAGTTTAGTAGTAAAAAGTGGCTAAAATTGTAAAAGGAGGAAGGTTGATTATTTTGTTAAATGTATAGAACTGAAACAGAGCTATAGCTGAGCTCTATTCTTCCATGCAGAATTATTTTATAAGTATTTTTATGTATATTTAAGGTATACAACATGATGTTATGAGGTACACATAGAGAGTAAAAAAAGGTCACTATAGTGAAGAATATTAACGTCTCCATCATCTTATATAGTTTCTTTTTTTTGTGTGTGGTAAAAGCAGCTAAAAATCTCATTTAGAATAAATCTTGTGTACAGATATATAATACAACTTTACTACTATAATCCTCATGCTGTGCATTGAGAAGTGTTCATTCTGTATTTCTGCTACTTTGCATTCTCTGACCTACATCTCCCCATTTTCTTCTCCACCCAGAAGAAATTTTGTGTATAGTACAGATCTCCATCCACATCTGAAGTCCACTTAAGTTAAAGGATTTGAGTAGATATTTGTGGCAAAACTGCCCATTTCAGTCTTTAGTGGATGGGTTTGAAGGGAGTCATTTCACATCCTACTCCTTCTCACCTACTGATGACATCCTAAATCTCTCTCTCTTTCTTTTTTCTTTGAGATGGAGTCTCACTCCGTTGCCCAGGATGGAGGCTAATGGTGCCATCTCAGCTCACTGCAACCTCTGCCTCCCGAGTTCAAGCGATTCTCCTGCCTCAGCCTCCCCAGTAGCTGGGATTACAGGCGCCTGCCACCATGCCTGGCTAATTTTTGTAGGTTTTTTTTTTTTTAGTAGAGACGAGGGTTTCACCATGTTGGCCAGGCTGATCTTGAACTCCTGACCTCAGGTGACTCGCCCGCCTCAGCCTCCCAAAGTGCTGGGATTACAGGTGTGAGCCACCATGCTTGGCCGACATCCTAAATCTCTTAAAAGAGCAGACTCCTTAATTGCATAAGACAAATAACAACAACAACTTCAATGGAACAACCCCAAAGGAAAGTAATGTCCATGTACTTAACATTTAATTCAAACTAAATTATAAATAATTGATATCAGATTCTTTCCTGTTACACAGAAGTTAGGGCAGTGTAGAACCACTGAACTACTGAAATGGGAGCAGTATTTCCTAAAAGAAGGCAAGTGGCCTCCAAATAAAAATGTTTATAAAACAAAACTTTGTAGCTTTTTTCTGCTGGTGGGACATGTGAGAAAAATGGTGCATATTCAGAGTTTGACTGAGAACATCTGCCGTACTTACAGTCAGGAACTTGTATCCAATCACAGAGACCGCTCCTGCAATGCTCCCAAGGGTCATAGAACCGAATGGGTGAATTGCCATATCCGCACAAGTGCCCACGGCAACTCCTCCAGCAAGGGTGGCATTCTGAATGTGAACCTGTGTGAGCAGCAGAAACATAAATGAGGCAAGCTGGATGATGGAGAATTCAGAAGGATCAGAGGATTCTAGAGTTCAAGAGACCCATATCACATTCTTCAGCTGAAAGGGCTATTGGTTCTTTTTTATTTTTTTTATTTTTTATTTTTTATTTTTTTATTTTTTATTTTTTATTTTTTTTTTTTTTGAGACGGAGTCTCGCTCTGTCGCCTGGGCTGGAGTGCAGTGGCCGGATCTCAGCTCACTGCAAGCTCCGCCTCCCGGGTTCACGCCATTCTCCTGCCTCAGCCTCCCGAGTAGCTGGGACTACAGGCGCCCGCCACCTCGCCCGGCTAGTTTTTTTTGTATTTTTTAGTAGAGACGGGGTTTCACCATGTTAGCCAGGATGGTCTCGATCTCTTGACCTCGCGATCCGCCCGTCTCGGCCTCCCAAAGTGCTGGGATTACAGGCTTGAGCCACCGCGCCCGGCCGGTTCTTTTTTAAAAAGAGGGTTGGTTGGATTTATAGAAGGCCTTTTTTTCGAGAAGGTGACATTTGGTATCTTTCTTGCCAGTCCCTTGGTAGTGAATGAGTAATCAGTTTAACCCATTAAGGCCAGTGGTGGAAGGCATTTGAGAAAATCAAAAGATGTTGTAGTGGGAGGATAGGAGTGTTTAGAGTAAATATTCTCGCAATGTTTTGTCTATTTGTGCAGTTTTTGGAACACATTTGTGGTTATCATGAACCAAAAGATGATTATGGCCACCGTGTGTTTTGTAGTCTATGATATTCCAATATTCAAAGAGGAAATGTAGAGACGTTGAAATGTACACATTACATATTAAAGACAATAGTTTTTGCAAATGTCACTGGATTGAGGACATTTGAGGATGAAGGAAAGAGGAATTTTTTTTTTTTTTTTTTTTTTTTTTTTTTTTGAGATGGAGTCTTGCTCTGTCTCCTAGGCTGGAGAGAAGTGGCGTGATTTTGGCTTACTGCGACCTCTACCTCCCGGGTTCAAGTGATTCTGCTGCCTCAGCCTCCCTAGTAGCTGGGATTACAGGTGCACACCACCATGTCCAGCTAATTTTTGTATTTTTAGTAGAGATGGGGTTTCGCCATATTGGCCAGGCTATTCTGGAATTCCTGACCTGAGGTGATCCACCTGCCTTGGCCTCCCAAAGCACTGGGATTACAGGCATGAGCCACCGTGCCCGGCCAGGAATCAATTTTTGTTTAGCAGAATTTCTCAGAAAAATTACAGTCTGGCTGTTCTGAGAAGCAGAGGTCATCATACTTTTAAAAGAGAAACACTGAACTGTGCAATTTTTTATTTTCTTGTTTTTAATGACCTCTCAATGAGACAATTTGTGGAGAATTAAGATACATGTCCTCAGCTATGCTTAAAAAATAAATTACAATAGCCTTTTCCTCCCCACTCCACCCCACCTGCCCCACCCAGCTAGAAAGGTAGACTGGCTGATCTGACGGGTTACTCCTTTATTGGTGTTTCTCTAGCTCATAGGCAAGAAACTCAAGAGACTAATCTGGGGAAATTTTAAAAAATTTTATTTTGAACTAATCGCAGACACATAAAAGTTGTAAAAATACTATAGAATGTTTCCATATATCCCTCGTGCATTTTCTCAAATAAGATGTTAATCTTACATAACCATGGAAAGGAAATTAGCATTGATAAAATACTAGTAAAGATCTTATTTGAATTTCACCATTATTCCCACTGAAATTTTTTCCAGTATCTTATAGAAGATCCCACATTGCATTTGGTTGTTATTTCTTTGAGAGGAATGTTTGCAGTTGGGAAAATAGAATCAGTGTGCATCATCCCACTCTCTTTTTCTGCTGTTTGATAAATCTTGTTTCTAAGAAATCTTTTCTCAGAACTTGGGAGCAGTTAACTCTATTATTAAAGAAATATACCTCAAATCAAAGATTTTTACAAGACTACCTTCATTCTCTATTAGACTGTAAATTCCTTGAGAACATTTTTTAATTTTCCAGGGTAATTTTTATTATTATTATTGTTTTGTGTGTGTGTGTGAGACGGAGTTTTACTCTTGTTGCCTAGTCTGGAGTGCAATGGCACACTGCAACCTCCGCCTCCCAGGTTCAAGCGATTCTCCTGCCTCAGCCTCCTAAGTGGCTGGGATTACAGGTGCCCGCCACCACGTCTGGTTAACTTTTTTTTTTTTTTTTTTGTATTTTTATTAGAGACAGGGTTTCACCATGTTGGCCAGTCTGGTCTCGAACTCCTGACCTCAGGTAATCCTCCTGCTTAGGCCTCCCAAAGTGCTGGGATTACAGGCATGAGCCACCACACCCAGCCTAGGGTACAGATTTGATGAATAAGTGAATTAATGAATAAATGTTGCTATTTTTAAACATTCTACAAGGTGTGCTTCTGATTTGTCTTGGGAGTTCAGCAGTGATGTGGAAATTACCTACTACTTATCTGAGCAACTGTCAGTGTCGTGAAGTGAAATTTCCATGAGGGCTAAGGCGGCACTTACCATGTTGAGCTTGCCTCGGCGCTCCACTAGGCTGGAGAAGGCAAAGGCTGTGACCACACAGGCAGCGAGAGAGAAGTATGTGTTTACAATGGCCCTGGACTGTTTGTCTCCAGGTTCAGCAATGGCCGAGTTAAAGCTGGGCCAAAACATCCATAGAAAGAGAGTCCCTGTAGTGAACCCAAAGAGGGGATATTAGTTCTGAATATGGAAGACAGTCCAAAAGATGCAGCTTGCTTTATTTATTTATTTATTTTTGAGACAGAGTGTCCCTCTATCGCCCAGGCTGTAGTGCAGTGGCTCAATCTCTGCTCACTGCAACTTCCACCTCCTGGGTTCAAGCAATTCTCCTGCCTCAGCCTCCTGAGTATCTGGGATTACAGGTGCGGGCTACCATGCCCACCTAATTTTTTTTTTTTTTTTTGTATTTTTAGTAGAGATGGGGTTTCAGCATGTTGGTCAGGCTAGTCTCGAACTCCTGACCTCATGATCCACCCGCCTTGGCCTCCCAAAGTGTTGGGATTACAGGTGTGAACCACTGCGCCCAGCCTGGAGGATGTAATTTCCTTTGGCCACTGACAATGTCTCTCTTTAGGCTTGATTATCTACTGTTAAGAGAAAAGACAAGAATTGAGCCAGCATAAAGTAGTATGCAAAAGATGCTCCTTTTTTCAAAGTTTAATTAAATTTACTATTATTATTTTTTAGAGATGGAGTCTTACTGTGTTTCCTAGGCTGGACTCAAACTCCGGGGCTCAAGCAATCCCACCTCAGTCTCCTGAGTAGCTGAGGCTACCGTCGTTCACTACCATGCTTGGCTTGGATGTTTTTTTTTGAGCATCTCACACCTGTGTTGACGTTAATCTTCCCTGGCCCCTTTTCAAATAGATAAGATTCAAGCAAGTTTATCCACACTCACCAATCATTGCAAACAAGTCTGAGTAGTAAGTGGACTCTTCATTTTTATGCCCCCTTCTCAGTGCAGATCGATACAAGATGCCTGCTACAGCCAAGCCAAAGTAGGCCCCAAATGCATGGATCGTCATTGATGCTCCAATGTCAGAGGCCTGAAGGGACAAAATAACATTCATATAAATAGAGGTGAACCTGAGACTCATTTATGGGAGGAAAGTCAATGAAAGAATTGCGTTGTTGGTTAAACAACTTAAAAAAATTAAAGAGGGACAGAAAGATTGTGTCAGAGAAAGAGGGGTAAAACAGGGAGTAAAATAGAAATAGCACAGAATTTGGGGCCACACACAACTGACTTTCAATCCTAGGTCAGTTACTTCCTTGCGATGTGACTTTAGACAAATTATTAAATATCTCTGATCTAAGGGTTCTGTAAAATGGGGAAATGTTACCCACACTCAACAGAGTTTGTGGTGAGACTTAGATAAGATCATATTTCTAAAGCACTAGTTCCCTAGTGGACACAAAAGACATGCAAGGTTACTTCTCTAGGTGATGGAGATTTTGAGTGAAATATGTATTGCACAGCCTGGCATGGTGGTGCCTGCCTTGTAGTCCCAGCTACTGGGGAGGCTGAGGCAGGAGAATGACTTGAGCCTAGGAGTTTGAGGTTACAGTGAGCTATGATTGTCACATTGCACTCCAACCTAGGTGACAAAGCAAGAACTAATCTCAAAATAAATAAATAAATAAATAAATAAATAAATAAATAAATAAATAAAAAGATATTGCTTGTGATAAAAAACGAAGATGATATGTTCACTTGAAATTGCAGTTAAAGCTCACTTAATTGTAATTCAAGACTTAAAACTTCAAAAAACCAGAATTTTTACCCATATTTGTTTTTTTATTTGGCTCTATGATGACCTGAAAACCAGTTGAGGTCCCAGATTCATTTGAAGAGATTTAGATTCCTCTTTAGGATATGGTGTGGATTTGACCCAGTTTTCTACATTTCCATCCCCTAGAGGGAATACTCAGAGGGTCAAATTCTAGACATTCATCTGTACTTATAGACAGTAAGATGACACACATCTATTTATGAAAGATTTCCAAATTTAAGTAAAAATGGTCTCCTAGTTGTTGTTCCTTTGTTTGCTAGACATAGACAGACCTAGTCCCCTTGAAGATCCACACTTGGTTGGAATGAGTCAAATATCTTCCCAGCATATATGAGCTATCTAGCAATCTTTACCCTCCCAGCAACACTTAGTCCCCTCCCAGCTGGGAAACCTTGCTTTGCTTCACCAGGTGGCTTCAGGAAGATGGGAGATGGTGATTAATCATGCTTGGACTTTTCAAATACCATGTGATCCTGTGCCTCTCTTGAAATGCTCACATATTTGTAGGCAAAATAACCTTCTATTTTTCCCTTTGGAATCATCAAATAAGTCTTCATTCAGCTAGCACACAGAGTTGACAGAGTCTTTATTAATCGGACCCACTTACCTTGGTGGTTTCATCTGGTATCGGTCAAGTCCTTTCACCTTACTCTAAAAAAGTTTTCTTTTAGTTCTTCATCACCAATTCAAGACTGTGGTTGTTGTTACTTTGGCTTGAAGAACGTTTCTCTCCACTAGTTACTTGAAAACTTCTAGGTATCTTTTAGGTCCAGTGTAACTGTCACTTCCTCAGGGAACCTCTCCTGGATTCTACAATCTAAACTAATCTTCCAGTTACACTTTCTCATAGTCCCACCGTACATATTTTTCATAGCATGTATTGCAATTTATAATAACATTTGTGTGTTTGTGTCTTTGGGTGGGTAGATGAATGTGCAATTCTTTATTTGTTTTCTGTCTCTCCCACTAGAGTGTAAGCTCTATAAAAGCAGGAACTTTCATGTTTTGTTTGTCATTGAGTCCCCAACATCTAGAAAGTTGTCAAAAATATTTGCAGTTGAATTGATGTTAATAGAAATATAAACAAAATCACAAAGTACTAGAGAGTGCCCCGAAGTGTTCTTTATTTATTTATTATTCCTGGGAGGAATCAATGAAATATATTGTGGAGAAAAAGGTTTCATTGAGGCCTTAACAAAAACCACTATAAGGCTTTATATAGGGCTATTCACCTAGTAGTAAAAATATAAAAAGGAATTGATCATTGATAGGCAAAAGAAGAGTTGAGGAATTAGAACAATCTGGAGGTGAATTCGGACTCTGGCAAGTCATTCAGTATCTGTGATGATCAGTTTTTATGGTGTATATATGAGATAATAAAAATAATACCTACCATGCAGTGTTGTTGTGAAGATGAAATGAGATAATGTTTACAAAACTCCTACTTAACAGTAGGCACTCAGTAAATGATGGTTATTGTTAGTATTTGCTATGGTATCACTCTCACCAAGATTTGCTCCCATATACCATAGACACCCATTGTTTTTTGTAGCCAGAACTGATGTCCAAAGCTAGGTAAGTATAAATTTTCTAACTCTTACCTTAAATATTTCACCAACCAGATATTCATTGCCAGCAAATACAGCAATTTCTATAATTGTCATGATCAGCATTTGGGTGGGGCTCGTTTTTCCCAGGACAGCTCCAAAAGATATCAGAACTGTGGCTGTACTGAAGTCTGCATTTATCATGCTGAGGGGAAACAAGAATAAATTGAAGAGTAATGCACACCTAACATAAAACTGACCAAAGTGCAATCCCATCTCCCACCAGGCCCATCCGGTGCTTCCCAGACTTACTCATCATCTCCCACTTCCTTACTCCTCCTCCAACTAAAGAGTTTCTTTAGTTGCTCTAATGTATATATTTTAACTTACCTTTTATCTCATTTAGGGTTTTACTTTATATTCGTTGATTTAATCAGTGAATTATTTCTGGAGTATGTGTTTACTATTGCACAACAAGAATACATGTTTACGCTTTAGAAACAATCTGAAAAATAATGAATGGGAAACTTTTGCTCCCTGTAGCTGAGGTGGAAGGAATAATACTTTTATGGAAGAGGGTTTCTCATACCCTCAAAGTCAAACCAGAGATATTACAGACATGAATGTATTATCCAGCTCAGTAGAGCAAGGCATTGATTCAGATTTTTGAATTTCAACAATTTTCTGTTACATAAGGAAGACAATTTGCCAGCCAGCACAGTAAATGATAGTGGACTACCAGAGAAATGATTGATCTGAAAATGCAATGGCTGAAAAATAAAGAATTGTTTAGTCTGTTTGGACTGCTATAACAAAATACCATAAACTGGGTGGTTTATAAAAAACAAATTTATTTCTTACGGTTCTGGAGGCTGAGAAGCCCAAGATCAAGATGCTGACAGACTTGGTGTCTGATGAGGGCTCCCTTTCTGATTGGTAAGTGGTGCCTTCCAGCTATGTTCTCACATAGTGGAAGGGGTGAGGAATCTCCTGTGGACCTCTTTCACAAGGATGCTGACCCCATTCATAAGCACTCTGCCTTCATGACCTGGTCACCTCCCAAATCCCCCACCTCTTAATATCATCATGTTGCAGGTTAAGAGTGTAATATATGAATTCTGGAGGACACAAACATTCAGCCCATAGTAAGGATGCTCACTTTTTGATTCCAATGGTAATTTTCTGTCCCTGGCTATGCAGGATTCCCTGTACAACAGTGCCCCACTGGAGGCCCAAAGCAGCAATGAGTAGGTTGACACCCACACTGCTGAAGCCATATTTCTTCAGGAAGGTCATGAGGAAGCCAAACCCAACAAATATCATAACATGTACATCTTGGAACACTGGAAAAGAGTAAAGGAAAAAAAATCTGCATTAGGAGAGCATGAAGAAAGTATTGCATCATAGTATATCCCACGTATTAAGTGCTACCACCTTTGTATAACACACTGGGAAAAGAGAGCATTAGCTGGGAAGCAAAAGTTTGGTTCCAACGCCAGCTTGGCTACTTACCAACCAAGAGACTTTGGCAAGTTATTCAGCGTTGGAGCTTTTTATTGGGAAGACTATGCACTATTACAACAGTGTGCCTGTCATCCTGTTCCTGAGGAATTTTACATTGTTTTACACGTGAAGATAGCCTTACAAAGCACAGAGCAAGCATCACCCTTTCTTGCACTTTACCAAAACTCCCAGGAAACAGAATATTTTATCTTTTCATTTACATAGCTTTGTGTATATACTTCAGCTTTATCATTTGTCATGCTATATTAGCATTTATTTAGCATTTGTCAAACGATAATAGTCAATAAGGTGTCCATCTCCTGCACTAGATTGTGAATTTGTTGATTGAAGGGGTTTGGACACATTCATACTTGGCTCTCTTTAACTTGGCCTAGTAGCTTGCATATCAGACAGGAAGCAGTATGTTTCTTTGATGGATGAGTCTCCATTCATCAAATGTGTATAATAGCACCAGCCACAAAAATCTTACCACATCATTATTTGAGTCAAATGGGATAATCTCTGTTAGCACTTTATGAACCATGAAGCATTAATAAACATAAAGGCTGTATCCTCTTCAGTAACAAATATTCAACTTGGTGTCTGGGGATATGGGCTCAGGCACCTGAATTCAATCACATGATTGTGTGACCCTGGGCAAGTCACTTACTCTCTATGGGCTTCAGTGTTTTCATCTGCAACATTGTAAAGGCCCTATTTCACAGAATAATCCAAGTGGGATCACCTGTGTAGGAGGATTTGCATACAATAAAGTATTATACCAATAAAACATACGATCAAATGCAAGATAGTGAAAACATGAACTCTTCAAGAAACTGACAACTAAGTTGGTAAGACATATATATGGATAAGCCATATATGAAATTGACATTTTTGACTGGAAATAGTCCTTTGATCTGAAGGGAGGATCTGGACAGTACATAACAGCATCCACTACAGTGGACAAACCTGAGTGGGGTACCATAGTCTCTCTCTCTCTCCTTTTGTGGTGGGGCGGGGAGTGGGGAGGAGATGGAGTCTCTTTCTGTTGCCCAGGATGGAGTGCAGTGGCATGAACCCGGCTCACTGCAACCTCCGCCTCCCAGGTTCAAGAAATTCTCCTGCCTCAGCGTCCCAAGTAGCTGGAATTACAGGTGCATGCCAACATGTCTGGCTGAGTTTTGTATTTTAGTAGAGACAAGGTTTCACCATGTTGGCCAGGCTGGTCTTGAACTCCTAACCTCAGGTGATCTGCTCTCCTCGGCCTCCCAAAGTGCTGGGATTACAGGCATGACCCACCATGCGTGGCCCCATAGTCTCTTTTCAATTAAACATCACCACTGTGGCCAGAGGTTTAAGTGGAAATAGGTATGAGGAAGGATATGCCTTGAAAATATGTCCCAGAAGAAACCGACATTAAAGGTCAATTAATTTGCCCAAAGGGTGAACTCAGGATTTGAACTCCAACCTGACTTTCCTGATTTCTCTGTTCATTGAGCACTGCAGGGGTATAAAATGACCAAAGCAGAGCTCTGGCTTCCGAGGCATACCGAGACGTTACTACTTCTTGGCTCCTCTCTACTTCTGTTCTGCCATCAGGCTCAGGGTAGTGTGTTGAGGGTAAGAGACTATGGTACACTACTCAGGCTTGTCTACTGCAGTGGATGCTGAGATGCGCTACCCAGATGCTCCCTTCAGATCAAAAGACGTATTCCTCCCATTTTCCCTGACTGTCAGGAGTGCTGCCAGATGAAGCCCTAAGGTCTCAATTCTCTCTGGAAAATGCTGCTGTTTTGCTCAAGGTCATAACTCTTCTCTAGGGTAGTCTGGACACAATAACCGATTCACATGAGCAACCCCTTGTTTCAGAAAATGACCATCTAAACCTGGACAATCCTAGCTTCAGAGCCTCCTGCAGGGTCAGCTGAGGACTTCTACTTCTCTCCTCAAATCCTTTTCCCTCAAGTGTTGATCCTTAAGGTGTTGATTCCCACCCCATACCTACCCAGGGTACCCTGGAACTGAGATTTTACCTGACTCGCTGACGGGCACTTGTCATGTCAGTTAATATCAACCTGTTTCCCTTTCTGCTTTTTGAAGTATAGATAACCACATCATTCATTTTTCTTTACACATTGATTTGCCACCATTTAATTTTTTTTTTTTTTCTGAGACAGAGTGTAGCTCTGTCGCCCAGGCTGGAGTGCAGTGGCCGGATCTCAGCTCACTGCAAGCTCTGCCTCCCAGGTTTATGCCATTCTCCTGCCTCAGCCTCCTGAGTAGCTGGGACTATAGGTGCCCGCCACCTCGCCCGGCTAGTTTTTTGTATTTTTTTAGTAGAGACGGGATTTCACCGTGTTAGCCAGGATGGTCTCGATCTCCTGACCTCGTGATCCGCCCGTCTCAGCCTCCCAAAGTGCTGGGATTACAGGCTTGAGCCATTTAATTTTTATATGTAAAAATTTGATCTAGATCATAGAATAAGTTGGAGGGGAACTTAGAGTATATGCATGATTCTTACTATGGTTTTACTAAACCTTTATGGTACTCAGTTTTTTTTTTTAAGGAATACTCGGATTACATGATGTCTAAAGTGTCTTAGCTCTACAATTTATTTTATTTTGCATTTAGGTCAGGACTCTAAGACACACAGAAGTTAGGTGACTTGTTTATAGTCACAAAGTATAATAAAAATAAGGACTCAGTTTTTTTCATTTTGTTCATTTTTTTAAATTACACAAAGTTTTTCTAACTTTTTTTTTTTTTTCCTTAGAGCACTCTGGTTCTCCCTGTAATCTATTGATTTTAAACTGCGCAGTTACCAACTGATATGGTTTGGCTCTGTGTCTTCACCCAAATCTCATCTTGTAGCTCCCATAATCCCATGTGTTGTGGGATGGACCCGGTGGGAGATGACTGAATAATGGAGGCAGGTCCTTCCCGTGTTGTTCTTGTGATAGTGAGTGGGCTGGAGTGCAGTGGTGCAATCTTGGCTCACTGCAACCTCCACCTCCCAGGCTCAAGTGATTCTCCTGTCTCAGCCTCCCAAATAGCTGGGGTTACAGGCATGGGCCACCATGGATGACTAATTTTGATATTTTTAGTGGGGACAGGGTTTCACCACGTTGGTCAGGCTGGTCTCAAACTCCCGACCTTGTGATCCACCCTCCTTGGCCTCCCAAAGTGCTGGATTATAGGTGTGAGCCACCACGCCCGGCAGTCTGATGGTTTTAAAAACAGGAGTTTCTCTGCACAAGCTCTCTCTTTGCCTGCTGCCACCCATGTAAGACGTGACTTGCTCCTCCTTGCCTTCCACCATGATTGTGAGGCCTCCTCAGACATGTGGAACTGTAAGTCAAATAAAATTTCTTTCATAAATTACCAGTCTTGGGTATGTGTTTATCAGCAGTGTGAAAATGAACTAATACACCAACTAATTTAAGAAATTGTTTTATCTAATTTCATAATTTCCCTTAGTGGAACAATTGTTCTGCAGCATTCACCCCTCTTCCCCTTTGATGGAAAACCAGATATTTTATATTGGGGTAAAGAAATTTCATATATTGACTGTGCTTCAATATTTTTCCCTCTTCTGATGTAATTCTTGTTACTGCTTTTCGCCACAAGGGGGCTTAAGAACCTCATTTATTATTTAAATTAGTAAGAGCTTAAAAAGTTGTGGAGGCTCTTGACAGATAATGATTCGGTATGAAAGATATGAATAAAAAGGTTTATAAACAACTAGGATTATTGCGTTATCATTTATCCTGCTTTAAGAGTTTGTGGGTGGGAACCAGGGAGAGGGCCACAACTATAGTTGTGTGGTACAAGGCTCTGTCACTGAAGGAATAGTGTCCATTTTATAGAAGAAAAGGAACTCCTTTAGGGGTTTGCACTTTGGAGAAGACTTCCAACAGGTTTTAAGGATTGTCAAGTCTTGTCTAAATAAGTGATTCTCAACAAGAGGTAATATTAGCCCCCAGAGTACATTTGACAATGTCTGGAGACATTTGTGGTTGTTGCAACTCGAGTAGGTAGAGTGGTGCCACTGATGTCCTGAGGGATGCTGCCAAACATCCTGTGGTGAATAGGACAGCTTCCCACAAGGAAGTATTGGGTTCAAAGTGTTAAGGATGCTGCTGTGGAGAAATCCTTATCTAAATCAACTATGCTTTTAAGGATTAATAGTAAGTAGTGTAAAACTTTCATTTTCTTTAAACGTTTTATACCAAAACAGAAAATGCTGGCTTGATTTACTTACAAATTTCTGCCCAGTAGCACAGCAAATTTTGCACTCTGTTTTGGGCCAAGATAGCAGGGTAGAGGGAACCAGGTGCCTACGTTTTCCTTGCTCTCTTCTCCCATTCTTTGCTGCCCCCTGAGATCATAGCAACTCAGTGTTTTTTATTTCAAGCATTTTCCTGAAAGTTGTTAACAGAAAATAAAAGAGGATAGTGAAAGCTATAAAAGCGAAGAAATCTCAAGGCATTAGAATCCTACACTGTTCTTAGCATTCCCATCTCCCTGGCTGTGATAAGTTGTGTCTTTCACATTTATTTATTTATTTATTTATTTATTTTATTTATTTATTTATTTATTTATTTATTTACTGAGACAAAGTCTCGCTCTGTCTTGCCTAGGCTAGAGTGCAATGGCACGATCTCGGCTCACTGCAACCTCTGCCTCCTGGGTTCAAGCGATTCTCCTGTCTCAGCCTCCCCATTAGCTGGGACTACAGGCATGTGCCACCACACCTGGTTAATTTTGTATTTTCGGTACAGGTGGGATTTCACCATGTTGGCCAGGTTGGTCTCGAACTCCTGACCTCAGGTGATCCATCAGCCTTGGCCTCCCAAAGTGCTGGGATTACAGGCATGAGCCACTGTGCCTGGCATCTTTCACATTTAGAGAGGCATCACACTGATCAAAAACACTGTGTCAGCTCAACGCTAGCTAGTAATTTATATTCCATTCTAATTGTTTACTAGCTGTGTGTCTTTGGATAACCAGTGAATTGCTCTGAGCATCAGTTTCCTCATCTGTAAAATGGGACTAATACTTCATAAGGCTCCATGAGGGCATGTGTTTTATCTACCTCCTCATGTCTCCGGTATCTGGTACAGTGTGCGTGTGAAATATATCCAGAATAAACATGTAAACTCTGGTGTACATCTAACATCTAACAAACTTTTATGTTTTGATATTGGTGTATATTAAGGACTATCACATTTAGGCTCAATCTTAGAGGAGACCACTATATTTAGCTGTTTTCAAATAGCCAAACCTGTTTCTTTGCTATTAGTTGATGACATGCATAAAACCCCCCATATTATCAGCTGTGTAAAACACAATTTCATCTCTTTCTATGTGTAAATATGTGTTTGTCTGTGTATATCTTTATATATTTTAAGCTCACAGTGCCTTATCTTGGAAAACATCAATTGCTTTGAATTCTACAATTTTTGTTTAGAATACAAGGATATAAGATCACTCAACTTGATATTTTCACTGAGTAAACTCATTTTCCCCACAAATAGTATATTCTCACCCTTTAAAAGTCGACTGATGTTAGTAAAGACCAAGAAATATTTTGGCAAATCTGTTGGAGACAATAGATCCATGTAGACAAATATGGCCTAAATTCCTACCTGATAAACAATGCTGCCTATAGAACGTAGTGGTTAAAACACAGGTTTTGGAGGCAGACAATCTGGGTTGGAATCTCACTAAGCACTTTCATTTACTAAACATTTGACCTTGGACAAATTGCTTAATCTTTCTAAACCCCAATTTTATCATAGGTATTGCTTCTTAACATGTGTATTCCAAGGGTTGTTTTGAGGATTAGAAAATACACAGTAAGTTCACACAGTGCCTATGACAAATTAAGCATCATTATAATCAGTGGTTTTATTATAATTTAAAATTTGTCCTACTTTTCTGCTAAAAATGAATTTGGGTTTGAGGTTGGTAACCAGAACCTGACAGGATACAATTTCACCATCATCATTGCCATCACCACAACCATCAGCAGCGTCAGCATCCTCAGCATCATCTCATTCATTAGTAGAGTTTAATTTATGTTGTTAATTTTGTTCTATTCTACTTTTATGTCTCGCAATAGGATATCTTGCAAGCCCTAATGTATTAGCCTGTTCTCACAGTTCTAATAAAGACATACCCAGGACTGGGTAATCTGTAAAAGAAAAAGGTTTAATTGGCTCACAGTTCCACAAGGTTGGGGAGGCCTCACAATCATGGTGAAAGGTAAAGGAGGAGCAAAGTCATGTTTTACACGGTAGCAGGCAAGAGAGCTTGTGTAGGACAACTCTCCTTTATAAAACCATCAACTCTCATGAGATTTATTCACTATCACGAGAACAGCACAGGAAAGACTGGCCCCCATGATTCAATTACTTCCCACTGGTTACTTCCCACAACACATGGGAATTATGGGAACTACAATTCAAGATGAGATTTGAGTGGGAACACAGACAAACCACCTCATTTCACTCCAGCCCCGCCCAAATCTCATGTTCTTGCATTTCAAAACCAATCATGCCTTCCCAACAGTCCTCCAAAGTCTTAACTCATTTCAGAATTAACTCAAAAGTCCACAGTTTCATGTGAGACAAGGCAAGTCACTTCCACCTGTGAGACTGTAAAATAAAAAGCAAGTTAGTTACTTCCTAGACATGGTGAGGGTATAGGCATTGGGTAAATACTCCCATCCAAAATGGGAGAAATTGGCAAAAACAAAGCAGCTACAGGCCCCATGCAAACCTGAAATCCAATGGGCAGTCCTTAAATCTTAAATTTCCAAAATGATCTCCTTTGACTCCATGTTTCACATCCAGGTCATGCTGATGCAAGAAGTGGGCTCCCAAGACCTTGGGCAGCTCTGCCCCTGTAGCTTTGCAGGGTACAGCCCCCTCTCCAGGCTACTTTCACAGCTAGAGTTGAGTGTCTGTGACTTTTCCAGGTGCACGGTGCAAGCTGTCAGTGGATCTACCATTCTGCAGTCTGGAGGATGGTGGCCCTTTTCTCAGCTCCACTACACAGTGCTTTAGTAGAGACTCTGTGTTTGGGCTTGCACCCCACATTTCTCTTCTGCACTGCCCTAGCAGAGGTTCTCTATGATGGCTCTTCTCCTGCAGCAAGTTTCTGTCTGGACATCCAGGCACTTCCATACATCCTGTGAAATCTAGGCAGAAGTTCCCAAACCTCAATTCTTCACTTCTGTGCTTCCACAGTCCCAATACCACAGGTAAACTACCAAGGCTTGGGGCTTGTAGCCTCTGAAGAAACAACCAGAGCTGTACATTGACCCCTTTTAGCCATGACTAGAGCTGAAGCAGCTGAGATACAGAGCACCATGTCCTGAGGTTGCATAGAGCAGGGAAGCCCTGGGCCTGGCCCATGAAACCATTTTTCCCTCCTAGTCCTCCTGGCCTGTGATGGAAGGGATGGCCATGAAGGTCTCTAACATGCCCTGGAGACATTTTCCCCTTATCTCGGTGATGACGGAACGTTTGACTCCTGATTACTTAATGTAAATTTCTGCAGCTGGATTAAATTTCTTGCCAGAAAATGGGTTTTTCTTTTCTACTGCATCAGCAAGCTGAAAATTTTCTAAACTTTTATGCTCTGTCACCTCTCAAATGCTTTACTGCTAAGAAATTTCTTCCACCAGATACCCTAAATCATCTTTCTCACGTTCCACAGATCTTTAGGGCAGGGGCAAAACTATGCCAGCCTCTTTGTATAGCAAGAGTGACCTTTACTCCAGTTCCCAACAAGTTCCCCATCTCACTATCACCATTTTGGTCTAAGCCGTTTAAAAAGTCTCAAGGAAGTTCCAAAATTTCCCACATCTTCCTGTCTTCCTCTGACCCCTCCAAATTGTTTCAACCTCTGCTTGTTACCCAGTTCCAAAGTTGCTTTCACATTTTTGGGTATCTTTACAGCAGCATCCCACTCTACCTGTACCAATTTACTGCATTAATCTGTTCTCACACTGCTAATAAAAATATACCTGAGACTGGGTAATTTATAAAGGAAAGAGGTTTAATTGACTCACAGTTCCACATGACTGGGGAGGCCTCACAATCATGGTGGAAGGTGAATGAAGAGCAAACTCATGTCTTACATAGTGATAGGTGAGAGAGCTAGTGTAGGAGAACTCCCATTTATAAAACCATCAGATCTTGTGAGACTTACTATCACAAGAACAGCACAGAAAAGACTTGCCCTCATGATTCAATTACCTCCCACTGGGTCCCTCCCACAATATGTGGGAATTTGGGGAACTACAATTCAAGATGAAATTTGGTTGGGGACACAACCAAACTATATCACTTAATAATTCAACATGTTAAAATATAACTGATTATTCTAACTCACTCTCTACCACCCAAATGAAACAAAACTCTCCCTTCTTTCTATTTCATATATATATATATGTATGTATATATGCCAGCTGCTTGGAATGATGTCCACTCCATCCCACACCCAACACTTTGTGTGTGTGTGTGTGTGTGTGTGTGAGAGAGAGAGAGAGAGGGAGAGTCTTGCTCTGTTGCCCAGGCTGGAGTGCAGTGATGTGTACATAACTCACTGCAGCCTTGACCTCCTCCTGCCTCAGCCTCCTGAGTGTCTGGGATTACAGGTGCACGCTACCTGACTCAGCTAATTTTTTATTTTATGTTTTGTAGCGACAGGATCTCACTATGTTTTCCATGCTGATCTCAAACTCCTGGGCCCAAGTGATGTTCTTGCTTCAGCCTCCCAAAGTGCAGGCATGAGCCCAGTCCCAATACTCCTTTACCTGAAAATCTTCTAGATACCTTTTAAGAATCATTCTCTGAGTGTTACTGTACACAGTTGCCACGTTGTGCATATCCCTCTTGTTTTATTTCATTTGTTTGTCTGCTTTGTTGCTCTGTGTCCTCATTTATCAGTTATTTAAATAGACTTGATGGACCACTGCCAGTTAGACACTTTTGCAGGAGAAAGTGAATGCAACCCTTAAGATAGGAGTCATTGGGTGGCTTGTCTCAGAGAACTCAACAGAAAGTCTGCCACTTGTAGCTTTTTAGGAATTGCCTCAGTTATTCATAAATAAATAGATTACTGGTGAGGGCCATTGCAAATTCATCTAATTGGTACTATATTGGTCTTATTCAGAAAAATTTTGCTTATAGACTAACTGGTGAAAATCACAAAGTTCCTTTTCCAGTTAAAGTTTGGTTAGCTTTCTTGTTTCATTTTGTTCTGCTTTTTAGTGGCTCGAGGCTGGCCAGGTAGTTTGCTATACATATAGCTTTTTGGCCTTAGTGAGTTCCAGTCTTTTGAACCAGTGGGTTGTATTCTAAACTCATCTTTTTTTGAGAGAATAGTATCCTTAGGGCAGTATCTTCCTTCCTCCCTCTAAATATGTTATTTTTACATATTTCAAATATTTAGAAAAGAGAATACAATAAACACTTATATACTATTCACTCAGATTTATCAGTTATTAATATTTTCACACTTGCTTTCTGTGTTTGTGTGTGTGTACATCTCCTAAGTAAAAGGACATTCTAAATACCATAATATCAGCATCACATCCAAAAAATGCCAACATCGATATAATAACATGATCTAATATAAAATTATATTCAGATTACTCCAACTATCCCCAGACTGTCTTTTTATAAAATTTCTGGATTAATTATTCACTCAAGTTTCATACATTTTCTTTGTCATATGTCTTTAGATGCCTTTGATTTAGAGCAGTTCTCTTACATGCTTTTCATTGCTGGTATTATTTCATTTTTTATGTAGAATGCCCTACAATTTGGATTTGTTTGATTGTTTCACCATGATGAGAATCAGACTAAACATTTTTGGCGAGATATTATACAGATGGTATTGTGTACTTCCCACTAGATCACACCAGGAAGCACATAATTTGTTTTTCCTATTACTGATAATGGTAGGTTTGACCACTTGGTTAAGACTGTGTTGCCAGATCTCTCCATTATAAATGTAACTTTGACCCTGTAAATATCAAGTAATCTCTGGGTGATGCTTTCAGACCATGTGATTGCCATGCTGTCCAATAACTTTTCACCCAGTGATTTTAGATTCCATGATGAACATTGCTGAAATGGATTATTACACTGGTAACTTCAAAATTGCAATTTTCTGTGTCTATTCTCCTTTTGTATTAATTAGTATTCTTCTGTAAAGAAGAGCTTCCTCCTTCTCCTCTTTTTCCCTTTTGTGCAATATTTCTGTGGGCTTATTGAATCCCTTTTTCCTTATTTGAATTTCTATTACCATTATGTCATTATTATTTTAACACTCTATGTATTCCTAATTTGGCCTGTTGATGCCCCTTCAAGCAGGATCCTGCGTCCTTTTCACATGGCCCTGTTAATCTTTAAGCACTTGGGTTACCTTGTGCTTTCTTTGCCCCAACCTGGAACCAGCAATTTCTCCAATGAGTCTCGGAGTGGGGAACGATATTTCAAATCCAAGGTCTTAGTACTATTTGTGCCCATGGCTTCCAGGTCTTTTAAATAGGCAAAACTGTTCAATTCAAAGGCACCATATCGGTTCTGCTAGAGACTAGTATTTTATGTTAGGTCATATATTATGGACAGTATATTAATTCAGTTTTCATGAGAATTCCAGGTAACAAAACAGCAGCAAACCATTTCCTAGGAATGGTTTACACAGCACAAATCAGCTACCTTCATTTGTAACATGAAGATTTGCTGAATTTTTTGGTGAAAGTCATGAAATGATTTCAAGTGATATGTAGATCCTTTGCCAGTTCACCTCTGTCTTCAGTGGTTCCCAAAGTGTGATCCACAGATATCTGGGTGTCCTGCAGACTAACTTCCAGGGAGTCTGAGAAGTTAAAACTATTTTCATTACAATTCCAGGATCATATTTGCCTTTTGTGTATGACATGACTTTTTAATACGTATGAATCAGCCTGGTGAAATACAAATATATGTAAAGCACTACTGAAATGTGATGGTATCTCAGAAAAAAAGCCCTTTTGTGATTGATTGAGTTGCTAATTGAACAAGAAACATTTTAATAAGATTCCATTGTTTCTTGAAAGAAAGACTGACACATACATTGCTGCTTCTCAGACTTGAGTATCTGGCAGATATTTTCTGAAAAATGCATGAAATGAGGCTATCATCCCAATTTAAAGAACTGACAGTATTTATAGCTGTGATATATTCTCAATTTTTAAACAATTAGAATTTCAGAAAATGTATTTCTGCTATGACAAGCTTATCAACTTCCTGATACTCGGCAAGACTTTTCTAGAGAGATTGTTGATGATATTAACAGATATTCTTTTTTTATGTTATATATGGAAATATGTCAACATTTGGAAGATATGTATAAGTCAGTGAATCAATATTTTTCAAATGAACAATATAACAGTATTACAGAGTGACACATGAGAAAATGAGTCAATCAAAGTACAAGATAAACTAAAGGATTTTTAATGCCATGGAGTATAAAAAGATCATTAACATGATTTTAATGTCCCCTAGATATTGAATACCTAGCATCTGTGGAATTCTAAAAAAAAAAGTAAACAGTCCCCAGAGAGCTTTCTCTTTAACCTTAATTTTCTCTAGTCCATCTACATGTTAGCAAGGAGTAGCTGACAGACACAGTCAAACTTCAGTGCTTTTTAAATTATTTGACTCAACAGGGTGACCAGCACTTTGATAGGTGCTATGGAAGCCAAAAACCATGGAGTATAGCTAGTTTATCAGATGAGTATCTCAGAGGTTATTCATGGCATGAAACATGATATTCAGGTACATAACATAGTTTCAGAGTGCTTAGGGCTGTGTGCAAATCCAAGGGTTCTGTAACATAATTCCCTTTTCTCCCATTCAAAAAGCATAACAGAATACAAGTGATGAGAATAAATTTGTATTTTCTGTAGTTTACTTAAAATGTAGATTAATATACAACTTCATTTATTTTTGAAATACTCAAATATTTTACCATACTGCAATTGAGAACTATCATAACGTACTGTGAACTTCTTGGGGGAGGAAACGAACCTTTTCTATGCTTGAATCCCTGCACTGGCACTGGGCATGGAACTAGGTAGGCACCCAAAATACTCATTTGACTTGAACATTATTTTCTATTAATAAATATAAACAATCTGTTCTCCATTAACTTATACCATTACATAAACTTTGTGTAAGTCAATTGTTTGAAATGTAGGGAAATACATATATATATAATATATATTATATATATGTATATAACACCTCAGTCATGTACTTTCTCAGTCTATTCTACAAACGATTTTAAGCAGGAATAATATAACTGAACTGGAAGATGAGAACTTTCCAGAATTTTGAGTCTTGAGACCCACCCTTACTGAAGAGAGAACTTTTAATTGTGTATAGACTGGGCTATGGACAGCATTTTGAATGAATGAAGGCTACCTTTCATGTAAAATTCCACTTTGTGGCATTCTAGGTGCATAGGAGACAAGTTAATTAATTGCATGCAGTGGATGCCTTGAGTTATTAGGATTTTGTTCTCTCACATAACCCTGGTGGAGAGAGGCTGAAAAAACATCTCTTGTCCAAATGCATTTATGTCTCTAATCTTGCTTCATTTACAGCCATGGCATTTTTTTTTTAACCATCTAAATATATGGTATACATTTAGACATTCAGATGTGTCTGGTCGCACATCTCCTTGTCTGCCTTCCCCCATGGAAAGTAAACTTCCTGAGGACATGGACTTTGCCCATTTTGTCTTGTTTTTTCATTTTCTTTTCTATTTAAAATTGATACATAATATTTATACACATTTGTGGGATATATGTGGATGGTATTTTGATAAATGCATATGAATTGTAATAAGCAAGTCATGTTATTCAGGATATCCATCACCTTGAACATGTATCATTTCTTTGTATAGGAAACATTTCAAATCTTCTCTTCTAGTTATCTCAAAATATACAATATATTATTGTTAGCTACAGTCACCTTACTGTACTATATACACTAGAACTTATTCCTTTTATCTAACTTTATATTTGTAACCATTAACCAAACTTTCTTCATCATTTTCCCTGTTCCAACGCCCTTCCCAATCTCTAGTAATCATCATTCTACTCTCTACCTCCATGCAGAGAAAAGGAAATTCTTACACACTGTTGGTGGGAATGTATATTATAATGTAAACAATATGGAAGTTTCTCAAAAAACTAAAAATAGAACTATCACATGAACCAGCAATTTCACTACTAGGGATATTTCCAAAGAAAATGAAAGATATGTTTGCACTCTTATGTTTATTGCAGCACGATTCACAATAGCCAAGATACGGAATCAACCTAAGTATCCATCAGTTGATGAATAGTTAAAAAATAATGTGGCATATATACACAATGGAATACCATTTGGTTTGTTTTATTCACTACCTAGTGCCTACAAACTTAAGAGACTGAAGATTGCTTGCAAGAATTGGTAGTTTAATAAACATTTTCTTCATGAATCATAAAATCAAAAAATTTTCATGTTTTTACAAGTGGTGTAGAAGAGTGATATGACTACTAAACTATATTTTTAAAAAGATTTATTGAGATATAATTGACATATAAAATTATATACATTTGAGGCATACAACTTGATATTTTGATATCCGTATACTTTGTGAAATGATCACTACAGTCAAGCTAGTTAACACATTTATCACCTCTACGTTGTTACCATTGTGTGTGTATACCTGTATGTGTTTGTGTGTGTGTGTGTGTGTGTGTATACCTGTGTGTGTGGGGGGGACGGGGGATGATCAGCTATATCATCTCAGGAAATTGCAAGTATCCATACAGTATTGTTAACTATCATCAATTATGCTGCACACCAGATGTCCAAAATTTACTCATCTATTGCTAGGTTACTGAAAAATGACCATGTTTAGTGACTTTCCTTCAACCTGGTCTTGATCTCAAATTGTGAACTGAAGTTTTACCTAGGAGATTTGATGCTGAAACTCAGAAAGTTCAGCTTGAACGACGCAATTATTAAGCTCTTAAAGTCTTAAGATAACGTTATTTAAACTATATTAATCTTAGATCTTTTTTTGGCATTTTTAACATTGTATTTCATCTCTTTGTTTACAAGTGTATTAGACAGTGGAGTCTTAGAATAAAATAATCATATTTGTTTTATTTTTGAATAAATTTGCTGTAGCACATGCTTAGTGCTTAATATTTACTAAATGAATAAATGGATGAACGAATGAAATGTACAAAAGCATACATAGTTGAACAGAATATTTTTCTGTTTTATTCTCTAACTTGCAAATTATAAAACTTAATTTAATCAAGAACCCTCTTGGACATCTATGCAGTGTAAAGACAACTGGACTTGGAGTCTAGTTTTCTCTGTCTTATTATCCTAATTCTGTCCTTAACTTTCAATTTTATATTTTTGTTATGTCACTTAGCAACTCTAAGCCATTATTTCTACATGGGAATACCCCCATTACATTAATTCCCTATAAAAAGTAGGAATAAAAAAAAGAGTGTCAAATTGTTTTTTTAAAAAGCTTAGACATATGCTATGAAGTCTAATAAACATTATACCATTTTAAATAATTTTTATTTTTTTAAGATTATTTTAACTTTACTTAAGAAAAGTAAATAGTCTATATGATAGTTACCTACTACTGTCTCCCTTCTTGGTTAATGAGGTAATGGATGTGTTGGTTTATAATAAGGACTCAGTAAATGGTAGTTATCATTGTTATATTACCTATTTTACAGCCTACCCTTCCAAACTTGAAACTAAATTTCTCTCTTTGCTTAGTCATCATTCCAAAGGAAGGATGTTGTTTTTAAAATATGTTAAGTATTCACACATTTCTTTTCATCTCAAAGGAACAAACCGACTTCCTTTCAGAATATTGTAAAACTCTGAGTACACCTTTTTGATTAAAACTCCATTAACTTCCTACATCATGCTAAATACCCCTTCTTATTCCTTAGGGTCTTCACATGAAATCTAGGGTTCCCTTCTTATAATTTCATTTTCTTAGCACTCTCTCTCCTCGAAAGTTACCCTTGGCCCTTTCAGTGGGGAATGCAAAGGAAGTGTGATACTTTTCTTTGCAGAACTAGTGACCAACTGAAGGAAAAAAGAAGGTCAGTTAGCAGTAAATAAGCAATACAAAAAGAATAAGTTATTTTAATTTTCAGCTTCTTTTTCTGATATTTTCATAGGAAAAAGTTCTAACCAAACACCTTAATCACAGAGAAGAAGACCAGATGTCACAGCACAAGCATGTAATATCTTAGCACTCATAATCATCATATAATTCTACAAGGAGCTCAAGGGTTTATAGTAGTCAATTGTTTCACATTCTGAGAAACTGAAGAACCCAAAAATGTATAGTAAGTAGTAAATTGCCTACTCACGAGGATATAACTCAAGGAATTTGCCCATGTCTGTTGAGGTGGTGATGTTGAGCTGCTGGGGAGTAGTCTGGTCCATTTCATACTCAACAAATAATGCAAATAAAACAATCATGGCAATTTCCAGGACTATGGCCATGAGAGGGAATTTGAGCCTCATGTTTGTGGCAAAGGACAGAGGCACACTGAGAGCTTCACAGGCTGTGAGATGTTGATAAGAACAAAGGACTGCTCTGTGTGTGGAATTCGACTGCATGTTCAAGGCACCCCCATGACATCACAAGAAAAAAAAATGGGCAAGACTGGTTAAAATGCCCCACCCATTGGGGAAAATTATGCTGTGTAATCTAATTGTCATTCTAAGTGTTGATTTGAAGAATATGCAATGAAATTGTGAGAAGCTGGATGATGCCAATGATCTATTGCACAGGCCTCTAGAATCATGTTTAACTTAATTCAGTAGACATTTTTTGAGGGCTTATTGTATGCCAAACATCGTGGAAGGCTTTGTAGAAGGCACGAATCTAAAGCAAAATATAGAATTGGTCTATTCTTGAGAACATTAAGAATCTAGCTGGGAAAACATAAATATAAGTGAATGATTATATAAAAACAAATATGTGATATAATAGTGGTTATAAAAGTATTATAAAACATAAATAAGGCAGTGACATTTTTTGCCTTAGCCCAAGAACAGTAGTATATAAAATAATACGGATATGGGAACTAAAAAATAAATAGGGTTTTGCAAGTAAAACAGATAGAGGGAATGGTACAAAGCTTGGAAGAACGTGGCATGTTTTGGAAATGGCAATTAGTCAGGCAAAGCTGGAATATAAAACAGATGAGGAGAAAATGAGGAAGTGGCAGAGGTAATGTTGTAATGGAGGGGACTGTGTTGTAAAGACCCTCACATTCAATACCAAGGATGCTAGATGTTAAATATTATCCATGAGCAATGGGGAATATATAGGACTGTAAGGAGCAGTTTTGTGTATTTATGAAGTTTTTCTTGACTCCTTACTCTGGTTTACACAAGTGTAAATATAGAAGTAAACAAATGAGTTGTGATATATGTTTTAGTCTTAAATAGGAAGAGAGTAAACTTAAACAGGAACATAACTAATCTAGCATACTGATAGATAGTCAATTGTAAATAAGATGCTAAGCAATTCAAAACTACCATATGGGTGGAAGAATTCTTGTCTCCACTTTGGAATTGTTCTCATAGCAGAATAAACCTATTTTTGAGGACTAAGAGCTACCAGTTAAATGAAATTTCTTTCATGAAATCCAATTTCCAAAAGATTCTATGTAGAATTTGAAGAGAGAGTGCAAATGACTGCCAAGACAAAGTCTACATTATAACAAATGTGTATAAAACAAAGCAGCAACATTTTTTTGATATTTCTGGTATGATTTTTCACAGTAGAACATGATATATTAGGACTAAATGATCTCTGAAATTTGATAAATATACAAATACTTTGAAAAATGACTATTTCCGTTGTTCCTTACAGGATAGTACAAGAGGAGTGGGTTCACATTCTTAGCTATGAAAATACTTGTGTACATCTCACACTTTAATTTTTGGTTTTGCAGTAGCCTAAAGAGTGTTCATGAGAACTCCAACAAACCCTAAATGAAAAGTATATATGTTAATAAACTATACATAAACTTGTGAAAACCAAGTATCAAATTATAAATTGCAAGAACATCTAAACAATATCATAAATCAGTTGTTTTAAACTCTTTAACAAAAAGTGACACAATATATTAAATAACCCAAGACCGATGGCAACTCTCTTTCTCTGGGACATTTGCAGCAGCTCAGCAACCACTCAACACATGGGGAGTAGACGATTCTACTCATGTAGGTAATGGGACTGTGCTAGGACTTGACTTCAGTCTGTTTATCTCTGAGGAATTCAGATTTGTTGCCTTCTTCTGAATGTAGACATTTGCATTGAAATAAGTTGCATCATGTACCATCGGGAAAATATTTCTCTTGTTCAGCTCTTCACATAAGCTTCTCTTTCTAATTGGAAATCTTTGCACATATTCTCTGCCCCCTATCCTGTATACATCATCCATCATTCTTCAGTTTTCAGATAAAATGATACTTCCTCAGAAAAACTTTCCTTGATCTCCTACCTTAAACCAGGTTTCCACTATTATCTCTCATTGAATTGTGGTCTTTGCATTTAGTACAGTTGGCTGTGTGTGCTATATTTATGTAGTGTTTGTATTTACATATAATTTTTAAGAATGGCCGTTTCCCTTACTGGCCTGTTAGCTCCAGGACAGGGGCTGTGTCTCTTTTGCACCTCATTTGTTATCTAGAGTGAATAATACCATGTCTAGCACAATATATAATTGATAAACATCATTTGAGTGAATTGAATTAAAGGCAGACTTGAAGGGAGAAACACTCAGCAGGCAGGTCAGCGGTGTGAGGAAGGGAGAGAGGAATAACTTTAATACATTTCATTTTAAATTATAAATATGTAGAATCCTGACAGTAGCTTTCATACTGCTGTCTACTGTCTCATTACTTCCATCAATGAGGGCTTATCATCAGGTTCTCTGTGCCTGGAACAAAAAGGAGGATCAAGCTCAAGTCATGAAACTTGGGAGGGTCAAATTCCTGGCAGACCAACACATGGTAGTGTGAACCTGAAGATTTCAACAGCATTTTAGAAATCTCTCTCCTGACAGTTCTGAATCACAAAGGCAATAGGCTGAGGGTGTGGGTGTCCTAAAGTGGAAATGGTTTATCTGTTGCCTTGTCTGCCTATGAAACTGCAGAATGGCTTTCTTCTAGTGCCTTCAGTAAATGAGGTAAAATCGGAAAGAATCATGAATAGGTAAGCCATGTTTCTGTGCAAACCACACCAAACAAAATAAAACACACACCATGTCAATGAACCTTCAAGTTCCCAGCTAAATACACAGATACAAATGAAGTATTCCTGGGTTAATGCAGGAGCCAGTGGGCTACATGGGATCTCAGACTGATCTTCAACTTGCTGTGCGACTTTAGGAAATAAACATAAGTCCTTTATCTTATTTTCTGAATATATGTAAAATGTAGCTAATTGTTATTATTGGGAATTTTAATTTGAGTTTGCTTATTTTTAATAGCAAAGAATAATTGAAAGAAGACCACTACTGTTTTAAATTGTCTCTTTCTCTCTACCTTTGTGTATCTGTAATAGTGGTGGGAGGGTGGGAAGTATTTAGGAAGATGAAGGTACTAAAATATTTTTAGCATTTTCTGTTCTGGACACTGTGGTAGGTGGCTATTTACCCACCTTGTTTAGTCCCACTGCACTTTTACACACACACACACACACACACACACACACACACACACACACACACATATTATTATTATTATTTTGAGACGGAGTCTTGCTCTGTTACCCAGGCTGGAGTGCAATGGCACGATCTCAGCTCACTGCAACCTCCACCTACCGGGTTCAAGCGATTCTTCTGCCTCAGCCTCCCAAGTAGCTGGGATTACAGGTGTGCACCACCATGCCCAGCTAATATCTGTATTTTTAGCAGAGGCGGGGTTTCACCATGTGAGTCAGTCTGGTCTCAAACTCCTGATCTCAGGTGATTCTCCCACCTTGGCCTCCCAAAGTGCTGGGATTACAGGCATGAGACACTGCATCTGGCCTGCAATTTGATATATTTTTATTCTTTGCATGCATAACTTGCTCCATTGGTTTACATATGTAGCTACCCAAGCACCCAACTGCCGTACTGGTATGAGGTCCAGTGACTCTCTTTTGGTGCTTCTTTCATGTTTTCCTTCCAAAAAGAGACCTTGGGTTTTATTTAGTCTAACAGGATGGCCAGTCTAACTTGTCTTCCTTCCCAAGTGGGGAGCAGACACAAACATTTCTTGCTGCCATAGGGGATGTGGTGCAAAAAAGGTCTTTCTTCCCACAAAGGCTCTTTGCACTTTCTTGGGTCTATGGTGGATGGCCCTGTGCCCTCACGAAGGGCTTTCTTTCCAGCTACCTGGTGGCACTCAGCATTATTTCACAGAACACTGGAACTGAGCAGGGTTACAGGACCAGATAAATCAGCACCAGCATTTCCAAAGCAGCTGCCCAAGGCTTTGGAACTTGTCTTAAACTAGGAATGTTTAACATTTTTGTGCTATGGACACTTTTGGCACAAGCCTCTGAATCTCATATCAAAATATATTTTAAATGCACAAAATAAAATACATAGGATTACCAAGGAAACCAGTCATAGTGAAATACACTGACCAAATACTGTAATGTAAAAGAAGAACCGATAGCCAACTATCTGATATTGATGCTTCTCTGTAATGAATGAAATAACATCTAGTGGCATGTCTAATAGTTTCCAAGTTGGAGTAATGAGTATAAATAATATTTTGAGATACCTGTGATGTCTATTAGTGACAGTTATCAATATTATTAATGATGCTGTTGTTTATTTTCTACATTCACAATAGAAAAAATATTAAATTTCAGTTAAATGTATTCTTGTTTCCCTATTTAAATATATGGACCATCTGAATTACATTTATAGAACCCCAGTTTAAAAACACCTGTTTTAACTATAGCCAACAGCTTTATTTCGCTTTTTCTTCAGTCTCAGGAGGCTTCGTATCATTTCTTGCCCCTGGTAATTCTCACGGACATATCAGTTTATGTCAATGAATTGTGTTACTTCTGAATTCCAGGGAGACGTTGAAGAATATCAGTCAAAATCTTCCTAGGAGGCCCCTGTATTCTTTAGACAAGTTGATTTTTCACCTTTCCTGTGATTAACTTTGCAGAAGAAGAGCTACAGCGCCTCTGAAGTGATCTTTAGCAAAGACAACAAAACTAACTTCTCCAAGTTAAAAGAGAACTCTACAGACAGATGATAAGCTTGAGGCTCAGAGAGTTTCAGCAACTTGTTCAAAGTTGCACAGCGGGTAGATAGCAGAGCCAGAATGAATACAGGTTTGCCCAATTTCCTAAATTTTACTTCTTTCTGCTATAGCCTGTTGTTTTTCTTTTTATAACCATTTATTATTTATTTATATGGCTACATAATTGCTTGCACCAAGATATCTCATATACTCCATACTGTTTTTCTATGTGAGATAACATGCTCACACTGATCTCAAGGTGCTGACAATATCAAAGAAACTTCTGAAACATAAAAAGGGAATAAAAAATTTTAGAACTACTTTCTGTTTGCAGTTTTTTATTTTACTTTAGCTTGAAATGTGCTATCAAATGACGATATCAACTTTTCTACTTGGAACACTTTTTTCTCAACTAGGAGAGATCTAGATCATAGAAAACCTTTGTATGTCTCCATTTAGATATTCAATAGATATTCCCAAACTTAGGCTTAATTACAGAATCCTAAAATTGATATGAATTTCAAACTTTGCAGACCAAGAAAAAATATATGTATGTGCTTTTAAAATTGAGAATATTGAAACTACATCTCTTTTCTGTTGGGGACTGTTTATATGTACATATGTATATTATATATAACATATGTTACATATTTAAATGTAATTATATATGATTATATATAATTGTATGTACATATATATGTAGTTTTTCCGAGGGAAAGCGATTCACTCTACCTCCACATGCATATTAAATGGACAAATGTCATCAACCAAAGATCAGGCACAAAGTGTTTTCAAATATGATCTTCACCATGTGTAAGTGTTGAGCTGGAGTTTACATTCTATAAAGGCGTCGCCTTTTCTGTGGGTTACTCTTCACTACTGACACTTCCAGAATTATCAGAACGAGACATCTTACCTGTAGCAGGGATGAATAGAACCTTGAAAGTGTCAGGATTGTGGCTGAAGGTAATGTTTCATTAAGTACATGGCTAATATTTCCTTCTCTCTTCTTTCATCTTGGTCTGGTATTGTTGAACTGAAGAAATGGGCTGGACGTGGTGGCTCAATGCTGTAATCCCAGCACTTTGGGAGGCCGAGGTGGGCGGATCACGTGGTCAGGAGATGGCGACGAGATCAAGACCAGTCTGGCCAACACGGTGAAACCCTGTCTCTACTAAAAATACACAAATTAACTGGGTGTGTTGGCTCACGCCTGTAATCCCAGCTACTCGGGAGGCTGAGGCAGGAGAATCGCTTGAACTCAGGAGGTGGAGATTTCAGTGAGTTGAGATCGCGCCACTGCATTCCAGCCTGGGTGACAGAGCCAGGAAAAAAAAAAGAAATGGATCTTCTATGGAGCATATGTGTTGCTTTCCTGCTTTGAAAATGGGGATAATTGCCTGACTCCTTAGCTGGATGATTTATATTACATGTAAAAAAAATTCCTGGTTTAAGAATTAGAATGTGTAGACCACAGTTTTCACATAATTATTAATTACTTCATCCATTAGATTTGAGCATCATGAGGAAATCCAACTGTTTTATTCACTTATTTTTATTTCTGATTTGACTCATTGTGGAAAATAATGTTATAATTTTACATTTTTCAAAACAATTTTATTGAGATATAATTCACACATCATACATTTCACCCATTTGAAGCATACAATTCAATGGTTTTTGGTACCTCCACAGATATGTTTAACCATCACCACAGTACATTTAAAAAAATTCTCATGTATTTATTAGGCATCCGTATTTCTTTTATGAATTATGTGTTTGTAGATTTTGCCCATTTGTCATCTTATTTTTTTTTCCCAACATTTGTTTTAGGTTCAAGGGGTACATGTTCAGGTTTTTTACATGGATAAATTGCATGTCACGGGGGTTTGGTGTACAGATACTTTTGTCACCCAGGTAATCAGCAAAGTACTTGATAGGTAGGTTTTCAGTCCTCACCCTCCTCCCACACTCCACCCTCAAACAGATCTTGGCGTCTATTGTTCCCTTCCTTGTATCCATGTGTACTCAATATTTAGCTTCCACTTAACAAGTGAGAACATGTGGTATTTGGTTTTTGGTTCCTGTATTAATTCACTTAGGATAATGGCCTCCAACTGCATCCATGTTGCTGCAAAGGACATGATTTTATTTCTTTTTATGGCTGTGTGGTATTTCATGATGTATATGTACCACATTTTCTTTATGCAGTCCACAATTTATGGGCATCTAGGTTGATTCCATGTCTTTGCTATTACCACAGTCAATTTTAGACATTTTCATCACCTCAAAAAACACCATATTCTTTAGCAATTCCTACACCCTTTTCCTAGCCCTAAGCCACCACAAATCTGCCCTTTCTCTATGGACTATCATATGAGTGGAATCATATAGTATGAGGTCTTTTGTGATAGGTGTGTTTTACTTAGCATAATGTTTTCAAGGTCTATCCATTTGTAGCACCTATCAGTACTTCATTACTTTTTACGGCCAAATAATATTTCATTATATGGCTATAACACATTTGTCTATTCATCATTTTCTCGGCAGACATTAGGATTATTTTCAACTTTTGGCTATTATAAATAATGCTGATAGAAACATTAATGTATAAGTTTTTGTGTAGACATGTGTCTTCATTTTTCTTGAATATATATTAAGTAGAATTGCTGGATCCTATGGTAATTTGACAGTTAATCATTTGAAGAATTGCCAACAATTTTCAAAAGTAACTTTTCTCTTTATCTTCTCACCAGAAGTGTATGACTGTTCTGATTTCTTCACATCCTCACCAATATTGTTGCGTTTTTATTTTAATTCTAGCTATCCTGGTGGGTGTAAAGTGATGTGTTCTTGTGCTTTTGATCTTCATTTCCCTGACAAACTAATGATGTCAAGCATCTTTTGTGTGCTTTTGTCCATTTGTATAGTATATCTTTCTTGATGAACTGTCTGTTCAGATTCTTTGCTCTTTTTAAAAAAATAATTGTTGAATTGCACCAAACCATGTTCTCCTTAAGATTGTCACTAACTCATATACCATAAAGTGAATCTCTTAAACTGTCTTTGTCACTATTTTTCTCATCCTTAATGTGGCAGTGAGGATTCTTGCTTTGTCCACCTGAAGCAATTGTTGTAAGATTTGGTGAGAGAGTGTATATAAAGGCAATTTATACACTTTAAAGAGATAAAAAATCTAAGTTATTAAAGAGAAATATGGTGATAATAGATGGGACAGTGTTTTGGATTAAAATTAAAGCCATTGTATAAGTACAATGAACTGTGAAAATGAAGAAATACTATTTAGGCAATAAAGTCATCAAAATGGTTATAGCTCATCAACATTAGGAATCAAGCCAGGCACGGTGGCTCACTCCATAATCCAAACACTTTGAGAGGATGAGGTGAGAAGATTGCTTGAGCCCAGGAGTTCAAGACCAGACTGGGCAACATAGTTGTAGAGACCCTATCTCTACAAAAATACAGAATAAAACAAAAGAGTGGTGGCACACACTTGTGGTCTCAGTTACTTAGGAGGCTGAGGTGAGGACCACTTGGGCATGGGAGGTGGAGGCTGCAGTCAGCTGTGATTATGCCACTGCATTCCAACCTGGGCAACAGAATGAGACTCTGTCTCAAAAGCCAACCAAATAAACAACACGAACAACTACAAAACCCACAAAGAAACAAAACATTAGCAATCAGACAACATTTTAAATGTTTTATTTTGAATAATTTTAGATTTACAGATGAGTTGCAAAGATAACAGAGAGTCTCTTATTGCCCTATGTTCACTTTCCTCTATGTTAACATCTAACATAATCATAGTATAATGACAAAAATCAAGATATTAACATTGTTATAATACTATTAACTAAACACCAGACTTTTCACTAGAATAATTTTTCTGTTCCAGAGTCCAATCCTGGGTCCTACACTGCATTTAGTCACCACAATTTCTTAGTCTCCTATATTTTATGACAGTTCCTCAGTCTTTCCTTGTCTTTCATAATCTTGACTCTTTTGAAGAGTACTAGTCAGATATATTGTAGAATATTCTTCAGGTGGGGTTTGCTGATATTTTCTCATAATTGGACTGGGGTTATACATTTTTGGGTTGACAATTACAGAGGTGGAATGCCCTTGTCATCACATCATATCAGGGGGTACTTCATATAAATATGCATTACCATTGGTGACATAAATCTTGATTACTTGGTCGAGGTAGAGAAGAGTTTTAATTTTGAAATATTCTCTCTCCACAGCCTTGCCAAGAGAGGATTATGTCCCAAACATATATTCCTAATTTTACTAATAATAAATGACTGTGGTAACCACTACACAAAATAAAATAAAGAACAAAAGAGAAGGAGGAGCTAGAGAAAGAGAAAGCGGTAGAGAAGGAGAGCGAGGGGACAGAAACCTACGTGTGGGTTCCAGAGAGATCCCGCCTGATTAGTGTCCTGGCAGTTGGGCCCATGGGAGTACACAGCTTAAGTGAAGGGGAAGTCACATAAACCAGACACGGCCTTGAGCAAGCTGCTTTTCAAAGATAAGGTTAGAATGGAAGGACTTCCCAGAAAATATGACAGATCTTTATTTCTTTTTTTTTCTTCCAGAACTTGATCTCATTCCCCACTGTATTTTATCAGCATGCCTCAGCTTGCTGAGCCTTAGACACAGATGTGTCTTCAGAGTAAGCATTTGGTGGCATTTTTAACATCTACTGGCACCTGATACCTGCAAGGCTCTTTACCCATGCTAACTACAATCCTTAAAACAGTGCAGCAAAATAGGGGTTTTAATTTTTTTCTCCTATTGTCATTATACAAATGGGAAAACTAAGACATGAAATGACTGTTGAAGTCTAATGCCATTTAGAAAATTCCAGTATCCACATTAAAATGAAAGTCAGTCAGTCTGACTCTAAAACTGTGTCATTCTTTTTCTTCGACTAAATTGGTTTTAATGCTCTTCTACTGTCTTTCAGATATTACTTATATCCTAGAAAAAGTGCTTCTCTTAATAGAAATATAAATAATTACATAGATCTATATTTATATATATTTATAGTTTTTACATGATAAAATCTAAAGTTTTGGTTTTTTAAAAATTATTCATACCATACAGAACAACGTAAAGTATGAATGTCCACTCATTCACTCTTACGCTGCTGGCAATAGTTTGATATTCATCTTTCTGATCTCCTTCTATACATTTATACATAAATATGTTCTCATATACATATTTCTGATTTTATAATATCAACATTATAATATAATACTTTAAAAACTTCACCACATGTCTTGGAATATCAGTTTTACCTTTTTAGTTTTAAAGATGGTAAACATATTTCATGGCATAGATGGGTCACATGTATTGATATTTTGATAGAACATCAATAAAGGTTTTTATTAGAGGATTACAACCTAAATAGAAATTGCATGCTGAAACTTCAGGGATTATAACAAGCAGGGAAGGGAGACGTTTAGGAGTATTTTGGAGCCTTCAGTATAAATCAATGCTTACAGCCTCAGACCTTGAACCCAGACTTCCTATTTCCCTATCCTAACTACAGTGTTGACTTGATGTGTGAATCTGTGCAAGTCAAAAATTCTGTGATTGGTTTTGTTCTCTAAAACATGCGAATAATAATGACTTTGCAGAGTCATAATGAAGTCACAATAAGGATCATAATGTTACTGAGTACAAAATTACAAAGAAAGCCTGAGACACAGTAAGTGCAATGTTACTTTTATTTTGTCATTTTTGGCTACCCACATTCAAGACTCTTTCTATTTTGAAGGAATTTTAAAATAAGAGCCTTGTTTCCTACTGTTGAGTCTCTCATTGGGGCAGATATTTCCAATCCTCGCCCCCAGCCATTTGCCAGGTTAAAATCTATGACTTTAGCTTGGTTAGTTGGATTCTCATGTCTAGAACTTAGAGAATTTCAAAGGCAGTTAATGAAGAATGCATGGGAATTGAAAACTTGGGGGATGTTTGTGACAGCAGTAGTGGCATTTTTGTAAACTAGAATATTCTTATGGTATTATTAGCCTGTAACATCAGCTTGCTTTGGTGGGACTTGTTTCGTGACTTTGGGTTTCAAGGCTGAAGTTGATTTTGCGAGCTTCCTGGTACCCTCCCAACAAATGCCATTTTCTCCACAGAGATTTGGTTTCTGTAGTTTGTAACTAAGAAGATTGGTGATTCAGTATCGTCTCTGTACCCCCTGTAATCTCACTATTCACTCAAAACATTTATTGAGGACTTCCTCTGTATTGGAAAAAAAAAAAAAACTACAGTATATGATATTGCCTCTCCACAACAAATTCAGAGAGGTTGAATTTAGGGTGTTTTTGCAAGTCAGAATCAAGAGATTGTTTATCTATAAACACACATTTCTGGAGAAAAGAAAGTCATGTTAAGCTAAATAAAAAATTTTGTCTATTAATGTTGTCTTTTTTTTTTTTTTTTTTTTTTTTGAGACGGAGTCTCGCTCTCTCCTCCAGGCTGGAGTGCAGTGGCCGGATCTCAGCTCACTGCAAGCTCCGCCTCCCAGGTTCACGCCATTCTCCTGCCTCAGCCTCCCGAGTAGCTGGGACTACAGGCACCCACCACCTCGCCCGGCTAGTTTTTTTTGTATTTTTTAGTAGAGATGGGGTTTCACCATGTTAGCCAGGATGGTCTCGATCTCCTGACCTCGTGATCCGCCCGCCTCAGCCTCCCAAAGTTCTGGGATTACAGGCGTGAGCCACCGCGCCTGGCGTCTATTAATGTTTTTAAAAAGTTTTTTGAATTCAGTAATTTTGTTTTGCAATCATTTTGCATGTAGGAAAAGCAAATTAGTAGGTATTATCCAGGTGTAATAACTGTAATTTCTGGTTTTGATTGAATTTCTACAGACTCCCTTTCAAATTGGCATTGGATTATTCTTATGGCTAGAACAGTCTGTCAATTTACAGTGGCTTCTGCCGACACAATGCATCAGCTTAAGACTCTTTCCCTTTTATCTGACTCAAACCCAACTTCTCAACTACAGAAAGGAAACCTCAGATTTTATGTGAAAAACTGATATTAATTTGTCTATTATGCTTCCTCTACCTTTTGCTTGGAAAGATCACTTCCTTTAGAGTTTTTGTGGTCCATTTAATGCTTCCCTGTACTGTTATTATAAACCAGATTTTATCCATGTCCAAATATTTGAATGAAAGAAGTCAACACACTGGTTGATTTGCTCTGGTTCCCACAATCTGTAGGACTGGGTCTAATCATAGGGTGAAAATCGTACCAGTGATCAATTTGATTATAATTTCTGGGTGGTAGGATTATGGATAATCATAAATGTGATTCTTATATTTTTATATTTTCAAATTTTCTTAAACATATGCATTATTTTTATAGTAATGAAGACACTATAAACATTTAAAAACATTGATATGTTAGGGGAACCAGTAGGGATATAAAAATAAGCTAAAATTTTTGCAAACTCTAACTTAAAAGGACGTTTTATTTCTCATTCGTGGTAAAAATGAAAGGCCTTGGAACCAAAATTGTGAAGTCACATAAAAACACTTAAAGATCTTTATGTACCTTCTTTAGCCCAGGAATGTGCCTAACTTTGGAACAGCTCCATGGCTTGCAGTACACCTTGATTCATCATCTCATTTAACAGTGTACCTATTATCCCCATAGGCAAACACAGGAAGTTACTCTTTCATATTTAGGCTTGTGGATACACAACATATTGTGTTTCTTGAACTTGAAGAAAACAGATTGTTTTAAGTTAATGAATATATTTATGACAGACCCCTTCAGCTGCAAGTCACAATGTGACTGAATCATCATTAATACAACAATGAATTTGGCTGTTATTTAGGCAAATGGAATATCAGCAAAATACAAGGCATTTTTTTTTTAATTTTAAGCAAATAAATCTCTATATCTGGCTTTTAGCTACTATGAAAGAGAGGGCCAACTACTTGGAAAAGAAATACAAGGGCCACGTGGAAAAATGAAATGTTTCTGGACAATTTGTAAGTTAAATAAAAATCAGTGAGCATAGATTTACTAAAGAAAGACTGCTCTTGCTTGTATGTACCATTGATTAATATTTTAAAAGTCCATTTGTCAGATCTATAACTAGCAAATGGTTATTTATGAGTTTATCTTTTCCCCGTCAAGGTCTACAGTTATCCTCAATTTAAGTTGAAAATAAGAGGCTAAATATATTGTTTTGTTTCCTAACAACAACAATAAGAGAAAATCAGAATGGAAACATCAACATTCTTCATCCTCTGATTGTGTCTGGTTCCTACCCAGTTTAGTTAATTTATTCAAGCTATCAGAAAACTTAAAAGTTAAAGAACATCAAATTTATTGTTTTAGATAACTATTAAAAAAGTAAATACATTATTATTTTAAAATTATATTTGTTTATATCTACAACTATATTGACGTTTTTGCCTAAATTGGCTAATTAAACAAACCAGTAATTTACTCAAAATTTACTCCACCTAACTCAATTTACTGAACCAGTTGAAAGGATCAACATAATTATAATCTGTGACTTACTGTTTTTACCCACAAGCCCAGCTAACAGAGAGATAGCGGCATTGGGAGGCAGGGATTATGGGAGAAAAATTGGTTTCAGTAACAAGTAAGAAAGAAAGAAAGAAAAAAAAAAGAGAAAAAGACAGGGGAAAAAGAGAGAGAGAGGGAGGAAAAGAAGAAGGAAAACCAGCTGTTGTGGGTTACATTGTGCCTCTGTCTCCACCCCTTAAGATAGGTTGAAGTCCTAATCCCCAGTGCCTGTGAGAATGACCTTATTTGGAAATAGGGTTTTTGCAGATGTAATCAAATTAAGGTAAGGTAATATTGAATTGGGGTAGGCCTAAATCCAATAACTGGTGTCCTTCTAAAAAGAGAGAGATTCAAAGAAACAGAGGAAACACACACAGAGGGTTGACAGCAAGGTGAAGTATGCAGGCAGAAACCAGAGTGAAGCAGCTACAAACCAAGGAATGCCAAGAAGAGCCGTCACCAGAAGTTAGGAGATAAGCATGAAAAGTTTCTCTCCCCAGAGCCTCCAGAAGAAACTATCCTGCTATACTTTGGTTTTGGATTCTGGTCTCTAGACTTGTGAGAGAGTATATTCTGTCGTTTTAAGCCACTCAGTTTGTGGTACTTTGTTACAGCAGCCCTAGGAAATTAACATGGCAGCTACCCAGTTTCATAGTTTTCCTGTCCTCGTCTTCAAAATAAAGAGCATGGAATACTTCTCAGGGCTCCCTTGCTGAAATGGGTCTTTTCCAGACAGAAGAAGCATCTACAATTTGGGAAATCCTAGAACAAAACTTTTTTCATTTTAGGATTTACTGTACAAATCAGACACAATTTTAAATTAAGACATGTAGAGTCATACTAGGAAATAAATTCTTCTAGTGTATCAGCTTCCTTGAAAAGTTTCACTATCATGAACTATTTTATTAAGGATTAATGTTTTGTTATTTTATAAAAACAGTAATTTTTTTATATTATACATTCTCTCCCAATAATTTTTAGGACTTTCTGGGTGGTGTCTCACCTACAGTGATGAAGAAAATTTTGCCAGCAGTAGTCACTATTCTGCTTCACATGATAGAATGGTAGTGGCTCTACTGGGTCCTGTAGTTTCTGAGTGTTGCTGTTACTTCACCTGTGTTCTCGCTCAGACGCAATAATTTTCTTGCTTTGTAATCACCTTGTAGTTTCTGCTGTGGTTATAGTGCCCCAGGGGATATTGCAAACCCATGACTCTTGTTAGTTACAGCTATTAAGGGATACTCCCCTGAATACTGTCACCTTTCTTGCTGTTCTTCTAGGACAACAGTTTCTACCTGGTGGTTCCCAATCCTCTGCTGAGTACAGAAGTCCCTAATAGTTTCTGTTGGTCTTCCATCATGTTACTACTTTGCTTTTCTCTACCAAGCCCTGTTGTCTTTCCTGATGCCAGCATCTTCCTCCAGGCATGGCAGCACCAGTGCTGCTTCACCAGGTATAGCAATTCCCACTAGGAACTTTGCTCAGCCCACGCCACTGTTAGTGATGAAGGCAGAGGAGCAGATGTCAGGGTGGGCACAGAATGATTCCTTTATCCTCTATATTGCTTTGTAATACAAGTGTTCCCAAGGTGCTACCTATAATGGAGCTTTATGGAAATCAGTGAATTAGACCTTTCGTTTTTAACTTAATGGACAGTTATTACCTTTATTCTGGTAATAATAAAGGAGATAAATAAAAATAAGTTGGAGATATCAAAGAGAGTGGAGAAAGGATACATAATTGATGAAGCAAACTCCAGGAGAGAGGAGGGTTGGGGCTCAGAACACAGGTTAACTTTGAACAGAAGGTGAATCACCCTGTTAAAAGACAAGAATTGTAAGGAGAGATTTGCATATCAGTTAGCCATTGGTGTTGGACTCCAGGTTCAAATCTAGACTACGTCTCTTATTAGCTCAGTATCTATGGGCACAATATTTAATCTGTCCTCATCTCTGAAATGAAAATAATAATAGTTCTCAACTTATTGTGCCATTAAAAGGCTATTACATGTGAGACAGTGCATGTAACTGATGCATCTAGCATTGTGCACACAAGAAAATGCATTTAAAGTGCTTAGCACAGAGCCTAGCACATAGTAAGGCCTTTCAGAATGTGCTATTATTAAGAGTGTATATATATATACTCATATATATTAAAAAATATATATATATCCATATATACACACACACATACACATACAGAAAAGTTATGGTAATATCATTCCTGCCTACTGCCCCCCATCTTTTATAGTGAAATGGAAAGCAAGGTCTTAATTTAATATAAAGCCCAGTAAGACTATTTAACGAATTAATAACTGTGCCTTAATTGCTTAAAAAATGAATTAAATTTTTCTCTACTTGGGTAATTCTACTTCCCAATTTAAACTTTTGTGTGCATTAAGAGTCATGGCAAAATACTGATTGGTCAAGAAATAGAAGTAGAGAATAATCTTTGAAAAGGTGCAAGACAGTGGTCTATTACTCAAAGTAAGCAAGGTAGGAGAAGGAGATGAATGAAGTTATTAAAACATTTGAAGTTGAGGAAAAAAAAGAGATGGTTTAAAGCCTTAGTTTCATCGTTGTTTTTAAACTTTTGAATACATGATAACTTTATCTTCTGAAAGCTGATTTCTGTCAAGGCGGGGGACTTAAGAGGGAAGGCAAGGCGACTTTTGGATAATGTCACATAATATTCATAAACAAAACAGTAATGTTCTTTTACTACTCTGAATGATATCAAATGTTGGGACAAGGCTTTTTTGGTATTGCTTGACTCCTGGATGTGTGTGAAATCAATGGAGAGTTACACATCCTCCTCCAAAAAGGCCTTTTTTCAAGGTATTGCTAGTGATCTGCAACATACAGTGCCTTGGAGACTGCTATGACTTACAATCAACTTGTCTTTCATCTGGTGAACTGTTTGCCATGCTGTATGTATCTACTCTATTCTGAGCTGATGTAGCAGCTTGAGATGTCCAACCCTTACAGAAATACAGAAATATATTGCATTATACATTATATACTGGATAAATTATGAACACTCCTGAAAACTGCTACTCTCTTAACTTACTCCAGATTTCCCCTCTCTCAGGAATAATTGTTTATTCTTCACAGTCCAACCATGTTCTATTCTTTTAAATACTGTTTTTTCCCTTTACGAGTCTTGTGTTCAGCATCTTCTGCTCCTTAACACTTTAAGCCAAAAATTATTAAGTGTAACAATGAGCTCCTCAAAATCTAGATCTTCTCTACCTAGTCAAATCATTACACATACCTTCTTAAGTATGCTGTTCACAATAAAGCTAGGCCAGAGTCACTTCTTTTTTCCGTGACTTTTGTTTTGGATTTAAATCTTTACTTTTACTGTCTAAGAGGGCCATCACTGCCCTCTTAAAAAACTATCTTCCATCCATTTATCATTGTCCCCACTCAGTTTTTACCCTCTGCAATAGCTTTTCTAATTACAGTCTGTTCTCTGTATCTGTGGGTTCGGCATTTGTGGATTTGAAAATATTAAGAAAAAAATTCCATATTGAATCTATGCAAATGAAATGAGGTGTAAGCATTGTATTAGATATTACAAGCAATCTAGCAATCATTTAAAGTTTACGGGAGGATGTGTACAGGTTATATACAAACACTAGGTTATTTTACATAAGAACTTGAGCATCTGCAAACTTTGGTGTCTGAGGGGGTCCTGGAACAAATCCCCATAGACACCAAGGGATGGCTGTGCTCCATTCCCCATTCCCTTCAATGACCTACTTCACCCTTATACCTTTTATATTTTTCTTCAATTTTAACATTTAATCATAACCACTTGATATTGTTTATTATTTTGCATATATATTTAGTGTTCCAAATCAGTGTAAAGCCTTTGAGAAGCAGAATACGTGCTATGCATTTATCTTGCTCACGTTGAACGAGATAGTAAGTATAGCATTCCAAGGAATGCTAAAACATTTTTGCATTTCTCAGCACTATTACTTACACCAATCCAGACACAGGTGGGAAAATTTGTAAAACTAGGCTAGGCCAGAGATTTTTTAACCTTTTTTTGTGCCGTAGAGCCTTTTGAGAATCTAATGAAAAGTTTTATTGCTTTTCATGAGAAATTGTCAAACATTCATTTCTGCAATATTTTGCATACACTATCAAAGGATTCATGAATCTTTCAGAGTAACTTTCCCATGAACTTTGGCATAAAAACCTCTGAAACAGAGCATATAGGGTAAGTAGTTCTTGACTTAATAATCTTCCTAATTTTATCTCTATTTTGTCTATTCAAATATGACAATTTTCTCTATATTTTGTCTATTCAGATATGACTCATAGAACTTGCTTTGATGCAAGATTGTCTCAGATCTGGTTTTCAGAGACTTTTAAATACCACTGATGAATAATTATTTAATAACATTGATTATGAAAAACACTCCCCCTTGTAGGAACACTACAGACTGTAGATGCCTTGGAATATTGCCCATTCATAAAAGGTTACCTGAGGAAACTGTTTTTCAAGGTGAAATGACAACCAGTGCCATGTGAGATTAAAGTTTAAGAATAATATGATAATTTATTGGGCACTTATTACTCTGTTAGCTGATGAGCACTTTTCCTGTATTCTCTCACTGAATCCTCATAACCACATGATATAATAGTCATTATTTTACTCTCTTTTCTTAAATAAAGAATCTCAAGGCCCAAGAAACTGAGGAACTTGACCTAAGTCACAGTGCTAGTAAATGTTGGAATTAGAATTTGAGCTCATTGAATTGTCTCTGGAGCCTCTTCCCATAATCATGATGCTATATTACCACTTTGATTTTGAATGACTCTGCACTCAGAGAACATGTGTTTGGACAGAAAGTGCACACTCTTTTACGCACCCCTTTCCTTTTGACCATCTTTTATTCTGGAACCAAATATACAGGAAATGTTTGCATAACCATTGTATCCTGAGTACCATGAAATGCAATTCTATTTGTTTAGGCAGAAGACATTTTGTCCTTAATCTAGCTCTAGCTACAATCATTCACAGCCCTCAAATTAATCAGTATTTATAGAATAGCACTGTCATTCCTACACTGAAAGAGTTTTTTGTTACCGTGAAAGAAGGAAGAAGACCAGCACTTATCTCAGTACTCCTGAAAGTTTGTCAGTGCCCTTTAGTACCAAATATGCCTTTCATTTTAAAATCACTTTGTAGTTTTCCTTTTCTCTTGTGCAGTTCTGTGCAGGGAATTTTACTGACTCTTACTTCAAAAGGGAAAAAGTGATGGATAATTGAAAGAGCAAAGACTTCTGACTCTAAATTTAGCATTCTCTGTATTTTATTCAATATTACCATTCTTGTAGGCTTTGAAAGTTATAAGATAGTCCCAAGCTCTTGATAGAGTAAAGCAGTAGGTAAATGGCTGTATTTAAAAATATTATAAGATTTTGGGATACTCAGTTATATCTGTGCCCAGCTTTGGTTTTAAAATTAAGAGCCATTAAATCTTCACAAAATAATAAGTTTAGGTCATCATGATTCAATACATTTTTAGATAATCTATTCTCTAAAAATAATCTTCCTTACTTTCTTCCTTCCTCCCTTCCTTCCTTCCTTCCTTCCTTCCTTCCTTCCTTCCTTCCTTCCTTCCTTCCTTCCTTCCTTCCTTCCTTCTCTCTCCCTTCCTTTCCCTTCCCTTTTCTCTTTTCTTTTCTTTTTTCTTTTCTATCTTTCTTCTTTCTCTCTGTCTCTCTTCACCACGTCCAATCTCTTTCTTCTTCTTCTTTTTCTTTTGTAGTGAGAATACTTAGTCCACTCTCTTAGCAAATTTCAAGCACACAACACAGAGTGGTCAATTGTAGTTACCATGCTATACATCAGATCTCCAGAACTTACTTATTTTGCTTAACTGATACTTTGTACCTTAAAACAACATCTGCCAGATTTTTCCTCCTTCTTTCCCTTGGCAACCACCATTCTACTGTCTGCTTCTGTGGCGTTGACTATTTTAGATTCCACATGTAAGTGAAATTATCCACTAATTCTCTTTCTGTGTCTGACTTTTTTAACTTAACATAATGTCCTCCACATTGATTCATGTTGTCACAAATGGCAGGAGTACTTTAAACTGAATAATATTCCATTGGGTATATATTCCACATTTTATAAAATTGATAATTTTAAGTTATCAAATAATTAGATAGGAATATTATTGCTAGAAAGGAGACAGAAAGCCAGGGATGTAAAATTATTCCTTTCAGGCAGAATTTTTGAATTCTCGGTTTAAAATCTAGTATTAAAGTACAGTACTAGATTTAAATCTATACTACTAGATTGAACTAGATTTATAGTACTCTGTATATATATGTGTTGCATATATTTTGTATATATATACACCATATGTATTTTGCTTGCTATTTTAAAATATAAATTTGTACATTTTCATCCTTTCTTTCTCAATATCTTTCTTCTTATTTCTCCTCACAGATTAATAAAGTGTGCTGTAAGAATTAGGAGATGACAAAACATTTATAGGGGCTTCCCACCCCTTCAGGGGACTTTGTGAAGAGACAATTTCAATGTGTTTTTCTGTGTTATATTCATGGATCCTACCTGTTGCATGGAGTAACGAAGAACAGAGACCACACATAGTAGCAGATGGAATAGAGACATCCTCAAAAGAGGGGAAGAAACCTGTTTTTAATAATTGCAATTATTTTGCACCTCTCCCAGAATGACCTATTTGTCATCTCCCAGGAACAAGTAGCGACAGTAGCCTTCCTCCACGCAGAGCCTCCATCACTCAGTTTAACCCCACATATGCCCTCACAAACAACACATTTCATTATTCTTCTCTAATGAGAAATACACTGATGATGATGATGATCATTTTGATGTCAGTCTAGTACTTACCTCTTCTTAGATACAAACACTAAAAGTAATAATCCTTCACAACTTATAACTTTTTTTTCAGCATTTGAGTCTCATGAGCTTATTAAGCTATTATCTCAATTTTGCTGAGTATAGTACAGTGTTTCCCGGAGTATAATCTATAGAGAACCCACATCAGCAACATTCAGGATGCCTGTTGAAGTACAGATTCCTAGATCTTACATAATCAACATTTCTGAACAGATTCTTAGATCTTACATAATCAACATTTCTGAAGATGACAAACATGAATTTTAAACAAATTCCTCACATAATCTTTAGTCGTACTCAAGGTTGATAGCTACTTGAACAGTACATTCAGATCTCAGTGTGCTTACATCCTCCCATGACTTCTCCCTCAACCACAAGAGCTATTTTATTTATACGTAATTTGCAGCGATAAATCCACCTGGAGGTGTTTTGGATTTTTAGAAGTTCTGAAGTACTCGTTCTTTCTCATCTAGGTTTTGTTTTCTTACTTTAATTTGTTTTCCAAGTCAATATATTTTTCCTGAATATATTTCTTGAACATTAGCCATGTGCTAGAAAGTTTTTTGAAATAAATTGTATTCTCCATACTGGCAAACTATGGCACTGTATGTCTGTGTTTCTGGAAGAAGACAGGAAATTATTTGAGGGACTATTTTCTCTATTCTCCTATCTTAGATGCATAAAAATGAGGGTACTTTCTTATGCATGATGAATGCCTTAAGGCAGTGGTTTTCAAACTTTTTGGTTTCAGAACCTTTACATACTTTTTAAAATTAGTGAGGATTCAAAGAGCTTTAGCTTATGTGGCTTACAGCTGCCAATATTTACCCTATTAGAGCTTAAAATAATTCTACTACCTATTTCCATATTTTAAAACTCATTAAAATTTGTACTACTCTCAGAAGAGATCAGAAAGACTGATGTCATCATATGTATGCACATATATATTATATATATTTATATATATAATTGTTTCTTAGCTGCTGATAAATTTGTGATCTGAAATTGTGTCATGTTCATCTTTGCAATTCTTATAAAATATGCACTCAACGAATATTTGCTAAGCTGAATTGAAACAGCTGAAATAACAGTAAACTAGGTTGAAAAAGAAATTACTTCCTCTAAAAATTGTAGTTGCCTACACTTCCTGCTTAAATTAAAAAAAATACTTCAAATGGCATACTACTGGAGAGAATATTTTAAACATCATTCAGATCACAGGCTAATACGTTATCTTCTGTTGACAGCACTGAAGACTTTCTCTAAAGGGTCTTCAAATGCTCAGCAGCAAAGAGATAGATTATGTATAAAGCAGAATCTTCCTTTATGATCTTTGACATTTTTGAAAAATTAATGATAAGTATACTATCAATGTGTAACTTTCAATTATCAATTTGCTATCAACGTGCAATTTTCTCCTCCTTAAGCCTGTATACTAATGAAGATGAATATCAGTTCTAAATGTGCAGAAGATAGATGGGTATAATGAGAAAAGTTCTGAACTGGAACATTTAGATTTGAGTTTCAGCACTGATACTGTCTGGCTGTGTGATATTTTAGAGTCAGCAACCCTGAACTTTAAATTTTTATCTTTCCAATTAAGAGGTTGAATTATTATAATTCTGAAACAGGTTGTGGTAAAATGTCAAAAACTGGAGACTATCTCTAGCAGGTTGTTTTAATTTTAAGAATTATCAAAAAGTCTCAAGAAGACACCCTAAATACTCTCTTCACATTCCTATGACACTATTTCCCTGAAAACAGCTAGAACATTTATTGAGTTAAAATGATAAGCCCTTTACTTTTAGCTGTATAGCAAAATATTTTTACATGCACAATTTTTGGAAGCAACTGCAGGAAACTTATAAACATTTCTCTTTGTTGAACAATTTTTACCTTCTAGATTAGGATAAAAGGCAAATATCACCCAGATTATATTTTAAACATGTTCATTCTTAACTAAATTTGATAGTGTGGGCATTTGGGAAAGTTTTTTCCAGTATTTCAGTTCTCAAATGACAAAAATTCTGCTCATGTTCTTTGGAAATAAAACTTTATACAAAGATAGTTTTCTTTTTACTTACCAATATGTTATTTTTCACATGGTATTAACCCACTGACACGCAATTGACATAGTAAAATAATTTACAACAAAATATCATATTTTTATAATTTTAAATGCATAAAAAAATCACAGGTTCAGAAAAGGATTACTATAATTGTCACTTGCACACCCCAACCTTCATGTCTTCTTGTGTTAATGTATACCATAACTTGATTGTAAGATTTTTCACCAAAGAGGCCAAACTTATTTGTCACTAGATAATCCACACAACTCTTCAACATTATTGTGACATAGTATGTGCTCAATAAATATCTATGTGGTAAAGATAGTAGAAAAAATGAAATTAATGAGAGATTAGGAAACAAAAAGATGCTATCCAAAATACAACAGAGTTGAAAAGAAAGTCTATAAAATTTAATAAAGTTAATGATAGAAATTAACAACAAAACCTTTAATATTTCTCTTATCTTCATGAATTGCCAAAAAGTAGTTTTAGGTGGAAATAACTTTCTGTGCATTTGAGATTTATACAGATTCTTTTTCTGTTTCTTCGTTTCTGTCACTCCGTCAATTATTTACAATATTTTCCAGAATATCTATTGTCCCACATTGTCTATTGTTTCTGTCTTTATGTTCACCTGTACCTAATGTTTAGCTCCCACTTATAAGTGAAAACATGCAGTATTTGGTTTTGTTTCTGTATTAATTTGCCTTGGATAATGGCCTCTAGCTGCACCCATGTTGGTGCAAGGGACATTATTTCATTCTTTTTTTATGTCTGCATAGAATTGTATAGCACATGTGTAATACCATTGATAGACACCTGGGTTGATTCCATGTCTTTGCTATTATGATGAGTACTACAATAAGCATATGCATGCAGGTGTCTTTTTGGTATAACAATTTATTTTACTTTAGGTATATACACAGCAATCCCACATATACAGAATATATACTCAGTAATGGGATTGCTGGCTGGAATGGTAATTCTATTTTTAGTTCTTTGAGAAATCCTAAACTGCTTTCCATAGTGGCTGAACTAATTTGCATTCCCACCAACAATGTATACACTTTTCCTTTTCTCTGCAACCTCAACAATATCTGTTATTTTTAGACTTTTAAAATAAAGGTCATTTTGACTGGTGTGAGATGGTATCTCGTTGTAGTTTTGATTTGCATTTCTAGAATGACTAGTAATGTTGAGCATTTTTTTGTATACTTGTTGGCTGCTTGTATGTCTTTTTTTGAGAAGTGCCTGTTCATGTTCTTTGCCAACACACAGACTGTAAAAAATATCTCTGGGAAGGATGATACAGCCAACAATTTCCCAACAAGTTCTTAGGGACCTAGCAGATGTGGGACTGGAACCCTGAGGCTCCCAGGTAACTGATTGAGACAAAGCAGATGAGAGAGCCTCTGAAAAGAAGAAGGATTTTTTTTTGTTAAGACATAAGAGAGAGAGAGAGAGAGAGAGAAGATATAAAGTAAACTTTATTAATTTAATTGTTTTACCTACAACTATATCTGATTAGGCATTTGGAAATTTGGCCATTTCTAGAGAATTAAGTCAGCAGTAAGGGTCCCACATCTTTGGGCATTAAATCATATTGTCAGTTCCCTTACAATTTCCATGGTTAGTTTGTGTTAGCTATCTAAATATAATAAAATGAAATAAATTTAGAAAATAATACCACTGCTAGGTGGTTCATGCCTGTAATCCCTACACTTTGGAAGGCTGAGGTGGTCGTATCACTTGAGCTCAGGAGTTCAAGACCAGCCTGGGCACCATGGCAAGACCACATCTCTAGAAAAAACACAAAAATTAGCCAGGCGTGGTGGTGCATACCTGTAGTCCCAGCTACTTGGGAGGCTGAAGTGGGAGGATGACTTTAGCCTGGGAGGTGGAGTTTGCAGTGAGCCAAGATAGTGCTACTGGACTCCAGCCTGGCTGAGAGAGTGAGACCCTGTCTGGAAAAAAAAAAAGAGAAGACAACTACTTATATAATTACTTATATATATTATTATTATATACATTCAAACATTTTATTACAAACATTGTAAGAAAGAGCTGCTACTAAAATAATTATCTAAAAAGAATTACCCTGATTCTAAAGCAAAAAAAGACACATCAGGAAAACAAAACTACAGAGCAACACATCTATAAATATTGATGCAAAAATCTGCACAAAATACTAGCAAACTAAATTCACCTCAAAGGATTATACAGCATGACCAAGTGGGATTCATTCTTGGACTGCAACAATAGTTCAACATACTAAAATTAATCAGTGTAATATGAACCATAAACAAAATGAAGACAACAAGTAAATATTGTTATTCATTTAAAAAAGCATTTGACAAAATTTAATTCCCTTGTATTTAAAAATTTAAAAATCTAAGAATAGAAGGAAACTACTTCAGCATAACAAAGGCTATATATGAAAAGCTTAGAGTTAACATCATACTCAGTGAGGAGACACTGAAAGCTTTTTTCCTGACATCAGGAAAAATGCAAAGCTGCCCACCTTTACCACTTCTACTCAACATAGTATTGGAAGACCTAATCAGAGAAGTTAGACAAGAAAAATAAATAAAAGGCATCTAAATTGGAAGGAAGAATAAAATTATATCATAAGGTGACATAGTCTTACATGTGGAGCACCCTAAAAATACAACACACACATAATAAAACCTGATAGGACTAACAAATAAGTTCAGTAAACTTTCAAGACACAAAATTAACATGCAAAAATTCAATTAAATTCATATACACCAAAAAGGAACAATACCAAAAGGAAATTAAGAAAACAATTCCATTTCAATGGTATCGAAAAGAATACTCAAGAATAAACTTAGCCAAGAAGTCAAAAGACTGTATACTGAAAATTACAAAACAATTCTGAAAAAAATTAAAGAAGGTGTAAATAAACGGAAAGATATCCACAGGAAACTTCTCCAGGCAGCCTTGAACCAACCCAGTTCTTCCACTATTCTCACTTGTAGTTCTCAAGAATAACTGTAGAATATACTGGGATGCAACACACGAATAGAGGAGGAAGTGACTGGAATAGTACAGGCCCTGTTCCAGCCTCCTCTAGAAACAGGATGTCCTTCAATGTTTTAGCCTCGCAAATTCTATTACCCTTAGAGTGTAAAGCCAGAGATGAACTACTCTTCTGGGCCTCTCAGCTGCGGTACAAAAGGATTATGTTCTGACAAGATTCCATCTTACCCTAGGTGGCTTTCCTGAGCCTTGGAGGCTGGGTTGTAATGAATCCTAGGCTTCTGTTGTCCCTTCCTGCCTATTTGTAAGTAATAATAAGCCTGCCTTATGTAACTTGTTATGTGTATGAGTGTTCTGTCTCACTGGACTCAGACAAGTTGGTTACAAGTGCATAGTGAATTCACTTCACAATATCAGTATTTATGGATTGGCCAACAGTATTTTTGAGGTGTCAATAATACCCAAAGTGATCTGTAGATTCAGCACAATCCCTATGAAAATCTCAATGATGTTTGTGGCAGAAATAGAAAAATTCATCCTAAAATTCATGTAAAATTTCAAGGTACTCTGAATAGTCAAAACAGTCTTCAAAAAGAACAAAGTTGAAGGCATCACATTTCCTGATTCAAAACTTACAAAGCTACAGTAATCAAAACAAGGTGGTACTGGCATCACGACAGACATATAGACCAAAAGAAAAGAAGAGAGAGTTGAGGAATAAGCTCTCACACAGATGGGCAAATGATTTCCAACAAGGGTGCCAAGACCATTTAATGGGATAAGGGCAATCTTTCAACAAATGATATTGGGAAAACTAGATACTCACATGTGAAATAATGAAGTTGAACCCTTACCCCTATATAAAATTAAAATGTAACACCATATAAAGCAAACTAAATACAAGAGCTACAATGGTAAAACTTCAAAGAAAACAGGGGAAAGTTTCATGACATTAGATTTGGCTATGATATATATATTTTCGGATTGCACCAAAAGCACAGGCAACGACGACAAAACATAGATAAATTGTATTTCATAAAAATTTTTGTCTATCAGAGAACACTATCAGATTTTTTTTCCTGTGGAATGAGAAAAAAATATTTACAACTCATAGCTGATAAAGAGTTAATCTCTAGAATATATAAAGAACTCTTACAAATCTACAACAAAATCCCAAGCAACCCAGTTGAAAAATAGACAGGATTTTAGACATTTCTCCAAAGAAGATATACAGATGGCCAATAAGCACATGAAAAGATGCTCAACAACAATAATGATTAAGTAAATGCAGATCAAAACGACAATGAGATACCACTTCATACCCTTTAAGGTAGCTCTTATCAAAACAAAATGAAACAAACAAAAACCCAGAATATACCAAGCGTGGGTAAGGAAGTGGGAAAATTAGAACACTTGCACATTACTAGTGGGAATGTAAAATGGTGCAGCCACTTTGGAAAATAAACAATTAAAAATGGAATGTTGATATGTTTAATATGATAGTTCTTTAAAAATTAAACATGAAATTGTAACATGATGCAGCAATCCCACTGTGGGTATGCACTCAAAAGAAATCAAAGCAGGAATTAGAACACATATTCTCACACAAATGTTCCTAGCTGCACTATTTACAACAGCCAAAAAGTGGAAACAACCCAAATATCTATTGATGGATGAGTGGATAAGCAGATGTGGTATTATATACAATGGAATATTATATAACTTTAGAAAGGAATGAAATCCTGACACATACTACAATGTGGATGAACTTGGAGGACATTATGCTGAATGAAATAAGCCAGATGCAAAAGGACAATTTTGTATGTATGTGATTCCATTTAGATGTGGTATCTGGAGTAGTCAAACCTTACAGACAGAAAATGGGTGGTGGCCAGGAGTTGGAGGGAAGGAGGAATGAGGAGTTATTGTTTAATGACTACAATGTTTCAGTTTGGGGAGTCGAGAAAGTTCTGGAAATGGATGATGGTGGTGGCTGCACAACAATGCAAATGTACTTGATGCTACTGAACCATACATCTACAAATGATTAAAATGGCAAATTTCATGTTCTGTATAATTTACCACAACTTTAAACCTGCTCCCCCTGCCCCCGCCAGCAATTTGCTCCATATACCTTCAAAATAGCTGGAAGTATCTTCTGATCACAAGTAGAGCTTAAAATACTCCCTTAACACAGCATTTTATCAATAATTAATTTAGTACGTTTTTCTCATAATAGTACTGTTTGAGGCTGCAAAATAAAGCACCCCCTGTTACCTTCTGGACAAAGTTTTTGTTAATGATTGCTCTGTTTCTATCACCTGTCAGAGCTTCCATTAATGGCTCCTTTATTTCAAAAGTCCAGATAATACCACGGAAGCAGGCTGCTGGTGTCACTCAGTTCCTTCCGTTTAGAATTTTTTTCTGAAGAAAATAAAAATTTTCAACAAACCACTGTCTCACATTAGGAAAAACTGTCACCAGCAGTGGAGCAAGGGATTGTGAAACTTAAAAACATAAAAAAAGAAGTCGTGCAATTTGAATTTTGCATCAAGATGGCTTTCATACTTAAAAAAAAATTCTGGTGGCATTCTAAATTTGTCAGTTTTAAGAATCCTATTGGAATAGTTTTTATCATTCATCACGCATGCGTGTCATATAATTCTGACAACTCATTTAAGAACATGTTTCCATTCCAATACAAAGAAGTGCCTAGTATTGGCTATTTTCTCACTGTGTTTACGTTTTTTTCTTCAAGTTATTTCCTCCCTTTCTTCTTTGCTCCTTCCATCCCTTTTTACTGCCTGCCTGCAATTTTCTTTCTTTAAAAAATAAGATAGGCATAGTTTGCACAGCAAAAGATTACACTTAACCAAATAAAGTGTTTTAGGACATTATAATAACGGAATTTTAAAGTGGAGTAGATTATCATTTTTAAAAGATTATCATTTTTTCTATATAATTACTGTACTATGCATTTTACTCTACAAATACTGTATCAAAACATTCAATGAACTGTTAAGAGAGAAATTATGTTGCCAAGCTCTGAAAATATGAAATGTAACTTATTTTAAAATGACATTTAATTTTGTTTTAAAGATTGTACATGACCCATACAAGTGTATTTGTTATTTAAAAAAGTAATAGAAATTATAATTAACTCTTTAAAATACATCAGCCTCTCTGTAATTTTTTAAAGTTTTACTTTAAGTTCTGGGATACACGTGCAGAACGTGCAGGTTTGTTACATAGGCATACACATGCCATGGTGGTTTCCTGCACCCATCAACCTGTCATTTACATTAGGTATTTCTCCCAATGCTATCCCTGCCCTAGCCCCCCAACCACCAACAGGACCCGGTGTGTGATGTTTACCTCCCTGTGTCCATGTGTTCTGACTGTTCAACTCCCACTTATGAGTGTGAACATGCAGTGTTTGGTTTTCTGATCTAGAGAAATAGAAATGCTTTTATACTGTTGGCAGGAGTGTAAATTAGTTCAACCATTGTGGAAGACAGTGTGGCGATTCTCAAGAATCTAGAACCAGAAATACCATTTGACCCAGCAATCCCACTACTGGGTATATACCCAAAGGATTATTAATCATTCTACTATAAAGACACTTGCACAAGTAAGTTTATTGTGGCACTGTTCACAATGGCAAAGACTTGGAACTAACCCGAATGCCCATCAATGATAGACTGGATAAAGAAAATGTGGCACATATACACCATGGAATACTATGCAGCCATAAAAAAGAATGAGTTTATGACCTTTGCAGGGAAATGGATGAAACTGGAAACCATCATTCTCAGCAAAATATTTTTGGGTTTTTTGGCCTTAAAAACATTATTTTCTCTTTTTCTCCAAGGTTCTTTGTTTAGTTGAGATAATTGTGTTTGGCCATAAGATTGGCTATAAAATTTTAATTTTAATGTATACTCCAAAGGAGTATTTTACTATTTATAAATTTTAAGAGTCAGTTAAGGACTTTAATTTTACCCATTGAAAATAATATGCCTTTTAATTATCTTCCTAGGAGAGAAAATGAAATAGTGCTTAAAATTAAATGTACAATTTGAAGAAAATAGATTTTATATTAATCTCCAAACTTCCATGTGTTACCACCAGGATTATTTAAATAATAAATTTATGAAGTTTTCAACTAATACCATCCTTGGTTTGATTCTGATATTAGGTCCATCATTTATAAAAATGCTATTCATGTTATCTTTACGAACGAAGCAAAAATTCCTTGAGCTTCTCTGGAAAGTTAGCATGAGTTGGTCGTTTTCTGTTTCTGCAATTGTGTATATATAGCATATGGGATTCTTTATTTGAAACTGCATTTAGAATAAAAAAAATTAATTAACATTGAATTCTTTCCAAACCTTACTAGGTTTTCTTAAAAATCACAGTTGATTACATTGGCTCAATTGTAATTGCATCTTTTTTTACTCCAATGTACAAGAACTTTCTGTTCTCCTACTGTTTACAATAGTAATGCCACAGGAGCCAAGATTGCAGGTACATCATGCCTGTTTCTGTTGTCGCCGCCTATTTGGCTGGGGAGATAGGGAGAAACAGTTGATGGTTCTGAAACCTCTCCTGAGACCGTGTGAGGTAAAAAGGTATGGCTTTGCACATCCTGGGACTAGGAAGAGTTTGATCTTTTCCTAATCTCTTCTATCTCAGGCTGCTTTTGGAAAAATTTTTCTTAGAGTATAAACATGGGGCAGACTAATGTGGTAACACATAAAATTGTCTGTGAGACACTTTAGTTTAAGAACATTCAAGTAATAGACAATCATTCTGCCCCTTGCTAGACCATTCTAAAAAAAAAGAAAAAAAAAAAAAAGTCCAAGTAAAAAATCTCCTGCCCTACAAATGTTAACTTTCCTCTTTTATTTTCTGAAATCTCTGAGGATGGTGTGAGAATGCTTTCTGATGGGGCAGGTTCGCTCTGAGTTTTAGAATGATACTCAGATGAAGCTAAATTCTATGAGTTCTTGTTACCTTTTACTCTACCTGTGACACAGGAGGCATATTCAATACAGTCATCTTATAAATGTGGTGTTATAGCATTTACACAGGAAGATTATCAGAAAAATTATTTAAAGTTTATGTCCCATATGAGGAAGATGAGTATGACATTTTTGAACACATATGCATACAGATTTGAAATCCACAGGAGAAAAGCAAATGTCGGTTCGTTTTATTACTGACCCTTCTTGTCATTTCATGTAAGTAATTTCTCTAATTTGTGCCTCAATTTTCTCTCCTGACAAATCATGATAATTATATAAAGAGGTAAGCCTTCTTAAGTTAACACTCTTAAGATATCGATTTGGGAATTTACCAGTTTTGAAAAACTTGGACAAGTTAGATAACTTTTTTGAGTTTTATCATTTTTTAAGCTGAAAATACTTACATTATAAAAATAAAAAAATTTGGGAGATGTTCTATTGTGATTGTCATAAAATAAGTTGTCAGGGGATGGTAATTTTCATTATTTTTCCCATTACACATTTTTAGTGGTCTCAAGAAAACACATGAGGCTATAATATATATTAATCTACTTGGAGAACCAGAATTAATATTGGACTGATGTATCAATAATGAAAACTGAGATGTATTTAAATTAATTTAGTTATATATAGATGTCATGACTACTCTTATTGAAAACAAGCAACTAAACCAAAAATTGATCAGCATAGCATTTTTAGCTGTATTAATGTTGAAAGAATACAAACAAGAAAACCAAATCATGTGAAAAGGCGAGTTAGCTCAGCAACTGAGTGTATATTAGTATGGTTTCATTGTATAGATTCTAAAAGTACTAATCATTAGCTGATCACCACCATTTTCAGTGTAAAGACACCTCCTTAATATTAAAAATATTCACCGACTTATATACAATATGGTAGTTTTAGGATTTATTAATTGAGAAAATACACAGTAACAAAAAACAAATGAGGGTTCCATTTCACTTTTCAGTGAGTTTGCATTTTAATTATTTTGTCATAGGAGTATATGCAAAAGTTGTATATCCAAGTCTGTCTTCACTTAGACTGGGGCTCATTGTTGAACATATCTAAATTCTACAAGTTAGAGGCAAAATAAGGCGAGAACTGTTTTTGTTAATTTTTGTACAAATGTAAACCTATTTTTTCCATAGTGCATACAAAGTCATGGAGGGAGATTTGAGGTTTAAAAATGCAATAAATTATCATTCATTTCTTCATTCATTCTTTCAAAAACTTCTCCAGTGAACCTGTGTTATGAGCCAAGGGGCTGGGGATACAAAAGTGAATTAAGACAAAGATGCTATCCTCATGCTATTGCGACTTACAGTTTTGTGGGCAAGAAACACAACAAACAAACATTTTATAACAGAATTTTGCAATAATAGTGACATAAGGGTAAGGGGCAAGAGAGTGAGGGAGTGTGTGAGTGTGTGTATGTGTGTGTATGTTATGTACCTGTGAGAGAGAGAATGTATCAAGGAAAGTCTGAGAAGATTATTAACATTTGAGCAGGCTAACATGCATATATTTGGGGGAAGGTATTTCTGGTAGTGGAAATAACATGTCCTAAAACAGTAAAGAAATTGTCATGTTAGAGCAACACAAAGAGGACAAACTAGGCTACAGAGGGTAACCAAGGAAGGATGTTAGGAGCTGAGGTCAGAGATTTAGGTGGGGTTTCATCAACTAGGACCTTGCAGGGCATGACCACTATCAGACAAGTTTGCCTCAGAGGTAAAAGCAATTATGACAACTCTTGAAAAGTAAGATTTTTGCTGCCTAATGTTTTCCCACAAGTTTGGCAAAAATTAATACAGCTTTCTAATGTCTGAATTCATATTTATATCTAGGAAGCTATGTGTTATTCTTTTTTTCATATGCAGTTAGAGAAATGATCTCTTTCTGTTTTTGATGCCCCTTAGAACTTATTATTAATAATTCTGTATTAGTGGTGGGCAGGGAAAATAGCTTCCTATTTTATGAAACTCAGACTTCTGGGGCACTTGAAACTGGAGTTTATCTTTACTTTTGGTTCCAGTTTCTAGAACCTCAAATTTCTTGTTAGTAAGGGGTCCTTTCTTCCACAATCTGAGAAAAAATTAATTAAACATGGGTACTGAGTCATCGTTGTTTATGAAGAATGGAATTATATCTGGGTGAGATGGAAAGGCAGATGGTTAGATTATGACTTTTGTGTAGTGTGAATTTTTACAAAGAACTGCATTCTTTTCCATTTAGAAAAAGAGAAACTTGTAGTTCCTTATCATTTCAACATTTTCCCTTCTCCTCTCTACAGGCACACTTTATCTACTTCTGTGGTTTTAATGTAAAAACCTAAATGTCCTGTTCTGCCATTTCTTTTGAGGCCCAGAGTCTTTTGTCTAATTAACTACTGAATATTCTGCAGACGGTTAAAACGTAGGGTATCTAAAATCAAAGTCACCAATTTTCTGTCTCAGACCAGCTTCTTCTGCATATTCCCAGTCATAGCTGATGGCATCCCATTCTGCCTATTCTCCCAAGTTAGAATTCTGAATCACCTTTGCTCTGTCTTTTTTCTTTCTCCCTCATCCTCAGGTCACAGCACATTGTTCTACTGTAAGGATGTTTCTTAAATAGCACCATTTACTACTGCCTCTTACCTAAACTTGTGCAATAGCTTCCTGTCAGTTTCTTCAAATCTGTTCGTCTCCCATTATGCTTCCTGGTATGCTTGTAAAAATACAGTATGTAAATGACTTTTACTTGTTCCCTACTGTCTGTAAGACATACAAAAATTACTCAGCATGCCATGCAAATCTACTTACAATCTTTTAAGTTTGATATCTGGCCTCATAATCTAAGGTCTGACTGCAACAAAATACTTGTCGTTCTTCAAATATTTGCTCATGCTTTTCCCTCCTATGGTAATGTTACCTTCACTGTCTAAGACACACATAGAGCTTTCATTTTCTGGTAAATAAGCTGCCTCACATTGTTCAATATTAAATGTTGATTTCTTTGTGAGTTCTTGCTGTTCTCATGGTTGCTCCTTTTCGTATGTCTAAGAATTCTCTCGGCAGACGTGGATTGTAGCGGGTGGCTGCTGCTGTAAGGTGGTTGTGGAAGTTAATAGAGGTCTCCATAGAGAACACTGAAAACTCAGTGGATTCAAAATCCATTGAAAGTTTGGAACCAAAGATCATACATGGAAGCAAATCAGTGGACTCTGGAATATCCCTGGACAACAGTTATAAAATGGATTATCCTGAGATGGGTTTATGTATAATAATTAATAAGAAGAATTTTCATAAAAGCACTGGAATGACATCTCGGTCTGGTACAGATGTTGATGCAGCAAACCTCAGGGAAACATTCATAAACTTGAAATATGAAGTCAGGAATAAAAACTATGTTACACGTGAAGAAATTGTGGAATTGATGCGCAATGTTTCTAGAGAAGATCACAGCAGAAGGCGCAGTTTTGTTTGTGTGCTTCTGAGCCATAGTGAAGAAGGAATAAGTTTTGGAACAAATGGACCTGTTGACCTGAAAAAAATAACAAGCTTTTTCAGAGGGGATTGTTGTAGAAGTCTAACTGGAAAACCCAAACTTTTCATTATTCAGGCCTGCTGTGGTACAGAACTGGACTGTGGCATTGAGACAGACAGTGGTGTTGAGGATGACATGGTGTGTCATAAAATACCAGTGGAGGCCGACTTCTTGTATGCATACTCCACATCACCTGGTTATTATTCTTGGTGAAATTCAAAGGATGACTCCCGATTCATCCAGTCACTTTGTGCCATGCTGAAACAGTACGCTGACAAGCTTGAATTTATGCACATTCTTACCCGGGTTAACCGAAAGGTGGCAACAGAATTTGAGTCCTTTTCCCCTGATGCTACTTTTCATGCAAAGAAACAGATTCCATGTATTGTTTCCATGCTCACAAAAGAACTGTATTTTTATCACTAAAGAAATGGTTGGTTGGTGGTTGTTTTTAGTTTGTATGCCAGGTGAGAAGACGGTGTATTTGGTACTGTATTTCCCTCTCATTTTGACCTAGTCTCATGCCGCAGAGGGTACTTTGAGTCATACTCCTTCCATCAGGTGGAACCACTGTGAAGCTACCTCAAACTTACAGCCAGGTAGTTGCAATTGAATTAAATTAGGAATAAATAAAAATGGACACTGGTGCAGTCATTATGAGAGGCAATGATTGTTAATTTACAGCTTTCATGATTAGCAAGTCACAGTGATGCTGTGCTATGAATTTTCAAGTAATCGTGAAAAAGTTAAACACTGAAGTAATGAATTTTTATGATATTTCCCCCACTTAAGACTGTGTATTCTAGTTTTGTCAAACTATAGAAATGAAGATGTGGAAGAACTTAGGCATCTATGGGCATGGTCAAAGGCTCAAACCTTTTTTTTAGTATTGATATACAAAGATGACCTAACCGCAATTTGGGACCATTTATCTGGGATTATGGTTTTGTGATGTCTGTCCTGAACCCTTTTGTTGTAATAATAATAATAATAATAATAATAATAATAATAATAATGTTTAATATTGAGAAAGAAACTAAGTATGTTATGTGAGAGGAAGTGTGAGCAAACTTAACTCTTTTAAGGCTAAAACATAACATTCATAGAGGGGTGGACTTTTAACTGTAAGGTGCTGCAATGCAGCTGATCTACCAGCATAAATACCTTCTGATTTGTCCCTACGCAGATCGATTGAGGTTCACATACCAGCAATATATCTGAAGAGCTGTTATATAAAAAGCCCAAACTGTTGATTATTAGCCAGGTAATGTGAATAAATTCTATAGGAACATATGAAAATACAACTTAAATAATAAAAAGTGGAATATAAGGAAAACAATACATGGATGGGCTGAGCTGCCTCTAATTTGAGAGCAGATGGTTTGATCTTGAGCAGAGACATGACTTGGCCTGTTCCGTGAAGGCAGAGCCATGGACCATGGTTTCAGGAAGGGCCTGCAGCCCGCTTCTCCATACACACTGGTGTGTGTGGACGATGCTGCCAGGGCACCATTCCCAAGTAAGAAAGTGAAGCAAATCAGAAACTTGTGAAGTGGAAATGTTCTAAACGTGGTGAATTACAATAAAAATCATAGTACTCTTTGTAGCACAATTCTTAAGCATGTTATTTTCTGTTGAAGTTTACAATCAAAGGAAAATAGTATGTTTTATATTGTTTACCGAAAGAAAAAGACCATGGCATATAGGACTCTAGATGGCATCCAGCCACAGGCCAGAGCTGAGCACCCAGCCTGGGAGGCAAGCTCCAGGCCTCAGAAGGTGCTGAGCCGTCACTCACCGAGTCTCACTGGCTTTCAGTCTGACATTTCACGGGAGATTTCTTGTTGCTCAAAAAATGTCTTCTTTTGAGAAATGTCTGTTCATATCTTTTGCCCACTTTTTGATGGGGTTGTTTGTTTGATGGGTGCTGATGAGTTGATGGGTGCAGCACACCAACATGGCACAAGTATACATATGTAACAAACCTGCACGTTATGCACATGTACCCTAGAACTTAAAGTATAATAATAATTAAAAAAAATGAACTTGCATTTGTCAATGACAGTTTGTTTTCTTTCTTACTAGATGTGTAACTTTTCTAAATACACATAGCATGTAATGGTATCTTAAAGTGTGTTCCTGTGTGACAATTTTGTACAAATTTTTTATGTTCCATTTTTATTTCAAAATATACATTCAAACTTAAAATTAAAAAAAAAAAGAATTATCTCTTCCCTGTCCCTTTCCCTATCTCACATTTTGTTATTATTAGCTGACAATATGTTCATCTCTTTTATAATACAGGAACAGCCTAAGAGCAGGAGCTATTAATATGTCTATCTCATTTATCTTCATGTCTACAGTACACACCACAGTGTCTACCTTACAGCAGGGGTTCAATTAATGTTTAGTGACATTAAAAAAGGAGGAGGAAAAGAAGAAGAAAAATGCAAATAAACCTGGGAGAGAACACAGTGTCTAAAATGTTACTGTGAGTATTTTTGGATCCTTTATTGAGAATATTAGGCTATGTAGTAAAGAAATTTTGTATTTGATCTCTTACAACACAAAAGCCCTAGTAGTCAAATACCAGAGAGAAAGGGTTTTATACACAGTTGTAAAAAGGGCACAGAGAATACTGGTTTGAAAAGTTGTATATAAACAGCTCCTTCTTCATCATATTGCCCAGTAATGATTATTACTTCAAAGGTTAGTCTGGATAATATTGCTTGAAATCAGTTGTGTTCACCTTAGCACATGATCAGAACAGCCTGTGATTATTACGTTAATTCTGAAACCCAAACCCCTCTGTTTAAGTGTGAAGAAACTGAGACACAGAGGAGTTGTGAGGCATGTCTGTGTTTCTTATTATGAATATAATTTGATTCTGTGCAAAGCCTAGAGACTTCCAACCCCAATCATCTTTTATATCTCCTTTTAGGGAAGATTGCAAATTCCTAAACCCTTAACATGGGATATATAACAATAAATTTAACACAATTGATTTCATAGGTTAAATTTCCCTCAATTGGGATGCAAAGTTGTACAACTCACTTGGACTAAATCAAGATCTGCAATCTTTTATGAATGTCCATGTGTCCTATTCTTTAATTCTCCTCTAGTCTTCTCCATCATGAAATAGCAATTCCCCGATTCTAGTTGCTCGGTCCAAAAATCTTAAATGTAACCTTGATTTTTCTTTTTCCTCTTACATTCTACATCAGATCCATCTGCAAATCCTGATAAGCCTCCATTCAAGACATATTCAGAATCTTACACTTTCTAATTATTGCACAGCAACTACTTTGTCCTAGGTACTTTCATCTCTTGTCTATAATATTTACCATATTTTCTTGTCTCCTTATTTCAGCTCTTGCCTGAACATAGCCCAATCTTATAATACTAGAATAATCCTATGAAAACATCAATTATATTATGTCATTCCTCTGTTTAATCCCTCCAATGGCGTCCATTTCACTGTGAAACCAAGCCAAAGTCCTTACAAATGGCCCTCAAGGTTTTACATGATTTGCCTTCCTCCCTCGAGTTCTCTGATCTCCCACTATTTTCCACCTTGCTTACTCTATTCTGGCCACACCAGCCTCCTTGCTTTGAATTGTGGACACTCTCCTACCTGAGTATTTTGCCCTTGCTGTTCTTTCCCTGTAGCTTTCTTCTAAGGAATTCCACGTGGCTCATTGCCTTATCCCCCTTCAGCTTTTTCTTCAAATATTATCTTTGCAGTGAAGACTTCCCAGGATATACTGATACTGTAACTTCCTCTCAGACCACAGGTATCCCTTATCTCCCTTACCTGTTCAATTTTTCTCCTTGTGGCTTATTACCCTGAATCATGTATTTTCCTGATTTTTTCCTCTTAATTGTCTATCTCCCTCCAACTCCAAAGATAAGAACCACAAGGACAAGGATTTATGTATGTTTTGTTTACTTATAAATTCTTAACATTCACAGTCAAATTCTACCAGAGGTACAAAGAGGAGCTGGTACCATTCCTTCTGAAACTATTTCAATCAACAGAAAAAGAGAGAATCCTCCCTAACTCATTTTATTAGGCTAGCATCATCCTGATACCAAAGCCTGGTAGAGACACAACAACACAACAAAAAGAGAATTTTAGGCCAATATCCCTGATCAATATCAATGCAAAAATCCTCAATAAAATACTGGAAAACTGAATCCAGCACCATATCAAAAAGCTTATCCACCACGATCAAGTTTGTTTCATCCCTGGGATGCAAGGCTGGTTTAACATATTCAAATTAATAAATGTAATCCATCACATAAACAGAACCAAAGACAAAAACCACATGATTATCTCAATAGATGCAGAAAAGGCCTTCAACAAAATTCAACAGCTTTTCATGTTAAAAACTCTCAATAAACTAGGTATTGATGGAATGTATCTCAAAATAGTAAGAGCTATTTATGACAAACCCACAGCCAATATCATACTGAATGGGCAAACACTGGAAGCATTCCCTTTGAGAACTGGCACAAGGCAAGGATGCCCTCTCTCACCACTCCTATTCAACATAGTGTTGGAAGTTCTGGCTAGAGCAATCAGGCAAGAGAATGAAATAAAGAGTATTCAATTAGTAAAAGAAGAAGTCAAATTGTCCCTGTTTGCAGATGACATGATTTTATATTTAGAAAATCCCATCATCTCAGCCCAAAATCTCCTTAACCTGATAAGCAACTTCAGCAAAGTCTCAGGATGCAAAATCAATGGACAAAAATAACAAGCATTCCTATACATCAATAATATATAAACAGAGAGCCAAATCATGAGTGAACTCCCATTCACAATTGCTTCAAAGAGAATAAAATACCTAGGAATCCAACTTACAAGGGATGTGATGTGAAGGACCTCTTCAAGGAGAACTACAAACCACTGCTCACAAAATAAAAGAAGACACAAACAAATGGAAGAACATTCCATGCTCATGGATAGGAAGAATCAATATCGTGAAAATGGCCATACTGCCCAAGGTAATTTATAGATTCAATGCCATCCCCATCAAGCTACCACTGACTTTCTTCACAGAATTGGAAAAACTACTTTGAAGTTCATATGGAACCAAAAAAGAGCCCACATTGCCAAGACAATCCTAAGCAAAAAGAACAAAGCTGGAGGCATCATGCTATCTGACTTCAAACTATACCACAAGGCTATAGTAACCAAAACAGCATGGTACTGGTACCAAAACAAATATATAGACCAATGGAATAGAACAGAGCCCTCAGAAATAACACCACATATCTACAACCATCAGATCTTTGACAAACCTGACAAAAACAAGAAATGGGGAAAGGATTCCCTATTTAATAAATGGTGTTGGGAAAACCAGCTAGCTATATATAGAATGCTGAAACTGGATCCCTGTCTTACACCATATAGAAAAATTAACTCAAGTGGATTAAAGACTTAAATGTAAGACCTAACACCATAAAAACTCAAGAAGAAAACCTAGGCAATACCATTCAGGACATAGGCGTGGGCAAAGACTTCATGACTAAAACACCAAAAGCAATGGCAACAAAAGTCAAAATTGACAGGTGGGATCTAATTAAACTAAAGAGCTTCTGCACAGCCAAAGAACCTATCATCAGCGTGAACAGGCAACCTACAGAATGGGAGAAACTTTTTGCAATCTACCCATCTGACAAATGGCTAATATCCAGAACCTACAAAGAACTTAAACAAGTTGACAAGAAAAAAACAAAAAACAAAACCAAACAATCCCATCAAAAAGTGGCAAAGGATATGAACAGACACTTTTCAAAAGCAGACATTTACATGGCCAACAGACATATGCAAAAATGCTCATCATCACTGCTCATCAGAGAAATGCAAATCAAAACCACAATGAGATACCATCTCACACCAGTTAGAATGGTGATCATTAAAAAGTCAGGAAACAACAGGTACTGGAGAGGATGTGGAGAAATAGGAACACTTTTACACTGTTGGTGGGAGTGTCAATTAGTTCAACCATTGTGGAAGACAGTGTGGCGATTCTGCAAGGATCTAGAACTAGAAATGCCATTCGACCCAGCAATCCCATTACTGGGCATATACCCAAAGGATTATAAATCATTCTACGATAAAGACACAAGTACATGTATGTTCATTGTGGCACTGTTCACAGTAGCAAAGACTTGGAACCAGTCCAAATGTCCATCAATGATAGACTGGATTAAGAAAAGGTGGCCATATACACAATGGAATACTATGCCACCATAAAAAAGGATGAGTTCATGTTCTTTGCAGGGACATGGATGAAGCTGGAAACCATCATTCTGAGCAAACTATCACAAAGATAGAAAACCAGACACTGCATGTTCTCACTCATAGGTGGGAGCTGAACAATGGGAACACATGGACACAGGGAGGGGAACATTCCATATTAGGGCCAGTCGGGAGGGTGGGGGTGGTGGAGGGATAGCATTAGGAGAAATACCTTATGTAAATGATGAGTTGATGGGTGCAGCACACCAACATGGCACATGTATACCTATGTAACAAAGCTGCATGTTGTGCACATGTACCCTAGAATTTAAAGTGCAATAAAATTAAAAAAAAGAAAAAACAAAAACGTTTTGTGTGTCTTGGCCTTGCTTGTATATACAACTTCTGTTGAAAACACCCTCTCTTGGATCACCAAAGTGTCCTCTTAACTACTTGAAATCATTAGGTTTTATATTAAACACAGGCTGACCTACTTATTAGAACATAATAATAACGTAAGAGTGAATACTGTTTAAAATGTAATGCAATTACTAAAAATATAATTTTAAAAATGGAGGGATCACATGTTCATGGATGACCTGGTTTATTAATGCTAGGCCATTATTTGTAAGAGCTGTGACTATATGTAATAATTAGTCTCATAGAAGAAAGAAGCCCATTGCTTCTTGTCTCCCATGGCACCATGGTTGTGTTTTCTAGGAAGTCTGAGGCAGCAGGATACTCAATCCCATGCCTGTCCTTTTAAATCAGTTAACGTGGATTGGTGACCTTTCTTTTTGTCCTTTAACTAGACAGGAACACCTCAGTTTCTCAGAATCAGTAGAATGTTGAACATACTCACTAACCTATATGGTTCTCTGCCATCAGTCTCGTGCCCTGTCTAAAGTGTTGAAAGGCTGTATTGCTTCAACCTTGAGTTAAAGATCTTATTTTTTTGAAGTCTGGCCTACAGAGGCTGGGAGATATTAAATCTGTTTTTTTCATGCCATGCTGTTGTGTAAAAATCCACGCACTGAAAAGTCAAATATCTTGCTCTTTGTTTCATGTTTAAAATTACATGTTTTTAAATAAGATTATAACATGATGTTCAGGTAAATCTAATATATGGAGGAAGACAGAATCAATAGGACCACAGGGAAGGGAATCTGGTAACTTGATGATACTGAAAACTTTTGGCTCCAACAGTGTGCCCACTTTGGGACTTTTTAGTCATATGAAGTCAGAAAAAGCTCCTGCTTTGTTTAAGTCATTTGGAATTAAGTTTTCTGAGTTTTACAACAAAAGAGCATTAATATATCTATGTAGTTAATTAGGAGCTTACATTAAAGAAGATATTTTGAAATTGGACACTGTGATGAGTAAGATTAAAATTCACATTTATAGGCTATCTATTACAGATCTTGGATTTGGCAGGAATATATTAAAAGCAAGTTATGTTCTAGGTATTGGTGACATCAAAAGGAAAATAGAACATCATATCGTTCCTTTCAGAGATAAAGCAGAAAAACCTGGAGTACTACAGCAAGAAGAAACTACTTATTCTTACTATGCTATCTGATAGGGACTCTGATATGGTTTTGTTCTGTGCTCCCACCCAAATCTCATCTAGAATTGTAATCCCATTGTGTTGAGAGGGGAACCTGTAATTCCCAGGTGTCGAGGAAGGGAAGTGTTTGGATTATGGAGCAGCTTCCCCTTTGCTGTTTACATGATAGTGGGTGAATTACCATGAGAGCTGATGATTTAATAAATGGTAGTTTTCCCTACATGCTCTCACTCTCCGCTGGCACTTTGTGAAGGTACCTGTCTCTCATTCTACAATGATTGTACGTTTTCTGAGCCCTTTCCAACCATGAGGAACTTTGAGTCAATTAAATCTCTTTTCTTTGTAAATTACCCAGTCTTGGTTACTTCTTTATGAAAGTGTGAGAAAGGACTAATATAGACTCCCAAATTGTTGCATTATGAACTATTGGGAAGGGGAAAAGGTTGGGAATAGGGTTTATAGACAATTTATGAAAGATCATAATATTTCCAGTTAAATGCTTTATTCTATAGGAAAGACAATGTTTTGGAGGATTTTTAAGCAGAAGAGAAACACATAATAAGTATGAGCCAGGAAGAATAGTTTGGTAGCAGTGTACATGATGAACTGAATTTGTGGAGATAAGACATTCATAATTAGTAGACAGGGATTACAATTTAATGAGATTTGCAGATGGCTCTCAGATTCCTACAAACCCAATCTTTTCCCTTGGTGTTTCAAGAATTTGTAATAGGTCATGGTTTTCAAGTATTTTCCCTTAAGTCATATTTTATTAAAAACTTCCAATGTAATCATACATTAGAAAATAATGCCTTCATTAGAAAATAATATCTTCATGTAGTCTAAGCAGTATAATAATGATGTCTAATGTTTGCACAGTGTTTACCATCACAAAATGTTCAGAAACATAATGTTGTGACATTACAAGATTCTGAAGTAATGGGGCAGGAATTTTTATTTTCTCACTTAGAAAACTACGACTCAGAGAGTTAAGCGATTATATTATATGATGTGTGAATTCACATAATGGAAACAGATATAGATCGTTATTCTCTAGAGCTTTTTATTTATTCATGTGATATCACAGGAGGCAGAACTGGGCTAGTGCCTACTTTTTTCCAACAAACAAAACTGAAATTAATTTAGTTTTTCACCTACTTTATCACCTTGACTCAGTGACCTGAAAGTATACCAAAATCAAAGTCTTTTTCTTTTTCTTTTTTTCTTCTTTTTAGAGACAGTGTCTTGCTTTGTTACCCAGGCTGGAGTGCAGTGGCATGATCTCGGCTCACTGCAGCCTTGACTTTCCAGGCTCAAGTGATCCTCCCATCTCAGCCTCCTGAGTAGCTGGGGCTGTAGCTGTCCACCATCATGCCTGGCTAATTTTATTATTATTATTGTTCTTAGTAGAGATGAGGTATCACTATGTTACCCAGACTTGTCTTGAAATCGTGGGCTCAAGTGATCCTCCCAGTTTGGCCTTCCAAACTGCTGACTCTGCCCTGTTAACCTTGACTTTAAGATTGTTATCCCTGACAGCTGCAGTTCAATAAAATATTTGGCAAGTCAGCACCCTAGCTCATCACTTCAAGTTGCCAATAAAGATCATAAACTGAATTTGCATCCCTGTTAGTAATATCACCTCCAGTAAATGGAGATCTCCATTTTAGAAGATAACGTAAAATCTACCCACATTGTTTTAATATATTGAGACCAGTATCTTCTATGGAGTCTAATCAGCATTTACAAGACATACTAGAGTGTCAATACATATTCAATATATTTTTAAATGAAAGACTATATTTTGTTTGCCAGAGCTAGGCATAATCTGCTGGTTCTCCAGTCTCTGTTCAATTATAAATATAAATTTTGTGTATCAATGTCCATAGTTGCCTTTTAATTTCTGTGTTTTTGTTACAGGACTGCCAGGTTTGTATGCTCATTGTGCAGCAATGGACCAATACACTGAGGCAGCAGGGTTTACAGCCGAGAATGAGTTTAATAATCACAAGGTCTTTGACCTAGGAAATGAGAGGAAATCTCAAGCCACAAATTTGCTTCATGAAGTGGTCCTTTAAGGGGATTGTGGAGGATAAGAAGATGAAACATTTGGATTGTTGATTGGTCAGGTTAAGAGAGATATAATCATCAGGATGTAGAAACTGCATTCCTCCATGAGTCAGCTTCTTGCCAGGTCCTTCAGAGCAGCTGGCATCACTAGTTTTGTTGGTATGTGGAACCTAAAAAATAAATTCAAAAGCAAAGCTTATCATCTCACAATGTCTTAGATTTTATCTGTGGAGCAGAAAAGGAACAAAGAGTCTTGTGACAAGGGTTACCTTATACCGGGATAGTAAGCAGTGACCAGCTACAAGGAAGAGGACCAAAGGGCAAACTGGCTTAATGATTAGTGCTGATTGTGCTGCAAGCTTAGGTGAGCTTTATTTTTTTCCTTATTCAACTTTGGCAGCACCACTGGTGTAGTGGTATCATGCAAGAGTCTCTTAATTTTACAAAGTTATCTTGCGGATGGTTTCATTCTTGTTGATCAAATGTATTGTGGTATGTTCTTTCAATTAAGTTTTTAGATATTTCTATTTTGTCTTTCAAATTTACATGCACCAAGCATTTAGGATATCAACTTACTATATTGAAATAAAAAACACTGTATTGAGTGAGAACATGGCATTCAACTAAACTTTTATGATTCCTTGTAATTATTATGTTTCAAAGGGAAGTTGGCTCTTATTCCTTCCTCCCATAGAGCTGATGTTTCATGTTTACCAAAAGAGCACAGATGACAACTATTCTCTTCTTTGTTTTTGGTAGATTGAAGAGCAGGTAGTGTTCTTTCACAAGCACTTTTAGCAGGAAATACGTTAAGGATTTCTTTGGCAATATGAATAACTTCTTATAATGTCAGTCCTACAAAATATAGTCCTGTGGGAATTATTGTTGTTTTCATTCTTTATTTCCTGATTTTTCTATTCATTAAATTATTACTCAATAGCTAATGTCAAGCAGAGTACTGGGTGCAGGATACTAAACAGAGGACTGGCTAAACACACACTAAGCTTAATAATGAATAAATATATACTTAAGGAAGTATAGGGAAAGCCCAAAAGACAATCTTTTAAAGGACTGGAACTTCATAAGGAAATAGGTAATGAAGGCAGATATGATTATAGTGGATACATAAGAAATAATGGTATTCAATAGTAAGTTCTTGGTATGATCACTGAAACTGGAGTTAGAGAAACTGGGTTTAGGATCAATGTTAGACTTGTAACTCCTACTAATGATCTCTGCAACCTCTTCTGTTGGAGTTCCAGTGTTTCTGTCTCTCAGAGTGAAGGGCCATGGAAATTCAGAAGGACTTCTAAGCTCTGAGATAACATACCTGCAGGGTGAGTACCCCCAAAACACTGCATTCAGAATTTAAAAAAACAAAAATAATACCTAAAACAGAATACTAGGGAGGTGTTCAGAAACAATTCAACACAAGTATTTTCTGAACATCAGTATGGATCTACAGGGCGCTAAGCACTTTAGCGGGCACAAGGGAAAAATCATCCATTACTCCAAATAGCTCATATAACCTGATTGCGTTGATAAGGCATGCCTAGCTCATATAAGCAGTATTGTGTCCCCATTTCAGCATGGGTCCAGATTCCAAGAAATGCCATTCCAACTCTAGAGGCTTAAATAAACTCTAATTGCTTTTCTACAGTGTATGCTTTTTCTAAAAAATGTGGGAGTAAAAATTTCCATCTTATTACCCTTTCCCAGAAAAGAGTTCTGATAGATTTATTATTTTCGAATCTGAACAGTGGAGACAAAACAAAGTTATTTACAACCAGCGCAACTTGCTGTCTCATTCCTTAACTAGTTCCCCCCGACTCCCTGGCTTTCTATTTCTCCTGCGAGATTGGGATATTTGTAATTGCAGAGAATGTAAATGTGATAGCATCAGGATTTTTTTTTTTTAACACTGTATTTTTATTTAAAACACATGAAATACAGAATTTTAAAAAATTTGAGTTAATATTTGTCCAGGTTAGGTAAAATTAGATGAATAAGCAAAATAGTCATCCTTCTCTCCATCATTACATTTACATCCTCAGGGCAGGTAGGTTGTTTCTCCCACTTGTCTGAGTTTGAGCCCTCACTGTTCTTATTTTCACACATGAACTTCTTCTTCTTCTTTTTTTTTTTTATTATACTTTAAGTTCTAGGGTACATGTGCACAATGTGCAGGCGTGTTACATATATATATACATGTGCCATGTTGGTGTGCTGTACCCATTAACTCGTCATTTACATTAGGTATGTCTCCTAATGCTACCCCTCCCCCCCACCCCATGACAGGCCCCAGTGTGTGATGTTCCCCACCCCGTGTCCAAGTGTTCTCATTGTTCAGTTCCCACCTATGAGTGAGAACATGCAGTGTTTGGTTTTCTGTTCTTGTGATAGTTTGCTCAGAATGATGGTTTCCAGCTTCGTCCATTTCCCTATAAAGGACATGAACTCATCCTTTTTTATGGCTGCATAGTATTCCGTAGTGTATATGTGCCACATTTTCTTAATCCAGTCTACCATTGATGGGCATTTGGGTTGGTTCCAAGTCTTTGCTGTTGTGAATAGTGCCACAATAAACATACATGTGCAGATGTCTTTATAGCAGCATGATTTATAATTCTTTGGGTATATACCCAGTAATGGGATGGCTTTTTCAAATGGTATTTCTAGTTCTAGATCCTTGAGGAATCGCCACAGTCTTCCACAATGGTTGAACTAGTTTACAGTCCCACCAACGGTGTTAAAGTGTTCCTATTTCTCCACATCTTCTCCAGCACCTGTCGTTTCCTGACTTTTTAATGATTGTCATTCTAACTGGTTTGAGATGGTATCTCATTGTGGTTTTGATTTGCACTTCTCTGATGGCCAGTGGTGATGAGCATTTTTTCATGTGTCTGTTGGCTGCATAAATGTCTTCTTTTGAGAAGTGTCTGTTCATATACTTTGCCCACTTTTTGATGGGGTTGTTTGATTTTTTCTTGTAAATTTGTTTACGTTTTTGTAGATTCTGGATATTAGCTCTTTGTCAGATGGGTAGATTGTAAAAATTTTCTCCCATTCTGTAGGTTCTCTGTTCACTCTGATGGTAGTTTCTTTTGCTGTACAGAAGCTCTTTAGTTTAATTAGACCCCATTTGTCAATTTTGGCTTTTGTTGCCATTGCTTTTGGTGTTTTAGACATGAAGTCCTTGCCAATGCCTATGTCCCGAATGGTATTGCCTAGGTTTTCTTCTAGGGTTTTTATGGTTTTAGGCCTAACATTTAAGTCTTTAATCTATCTTGAATTAATTTTTGTATAAGGTGTAAGGAAGGGATCCAGTTTCCACTTTCTATATATGGCTAGCCGGTTTTCCTAGCACCATTTATTAAATGGGGAATCCTTTCCCCATTTCTTGTTTATGGCAGGTTTGTCAAAGATCGATGATTGTAGATTGTGGTATTATTTCTGAGGGCTCTGATCTGTTCCATTTTTCTATATATTTGTTTTGGTACCAGTACCATGCTGCTTTGGTTACTGTAGCTTTGTAGTATAGTTTGAAGTCAGGTAGCGTGATGCCTCCAGCTTTGTTCTTTTGGCTTAGGATTGTCTTGGCAATGCAGCCTCCTTTTTGGTTCCATATGAACTTTAGTTTTTTCCAATTCTGTGAAGAAAATCATTGGTGCTTGATGGGGATGGCACTGAATCTATAAATTACCTTGGGCAGTATGGCCATTTTCATGATATTGATTCTTCCTATCCATGAGCATGGAATGTTCTTCCATTTGTTTGTGTCCTCTTTTATTTCGTTGAGCAGTGGTTTGTAGTTCTCCTTGAAGAGGTCCTTCACATCCCTTGTAAGTTGGATTCCTAGATATTTTATTCTCTTTGAAGCAATTGTGAATGGGAGTTCACTCAAGATTTGGCTCTCTGTCTGTTATAGATGTATAGAAATGCTTGTGATTTTTGCACATTGACTTTGTATCCTAAGACTTTGCTGAAGTTGCTTGTCAGCTTAAGGAGATTTTGGGCTGAGACAATGGGATTTTCTAAATATACAATCATGTCATCTGCAAACAGGGACAATTTGACTTCCTCTTTTCCTAATTGAATACTCTATTTCTTTCTCCTGCCTGATTGCTCTAGCCAGAACTTCCAACACTATGTTGAATAGGAGTGGTGAGAGAGGGCATCCCTTCTCCTGTGCCAGTTTTCAAAGGGAAGATAGCATCAGGATTTAAATTGAAGGAGGTAAGAGCAGAATCTCTAGCCTGATGCACTAATGTGTTTTACCATTAAAGCTAGGCTTTGTATACATGCTTCTTATCACTGTACAACAAGCAGGAGCAGCATCAAGTTGATACTTTCTCATTTGAATTCCTCCTATCAAGGTTTTTCACCTGCAAAGGGGGTTAGGTGGCCTCTTAATATTCCACAGTGCCAAAAACAAAGCAAGCATAAGAATGTCCCTGACTCCTCAAAATGATCATAGCTACTCATGTCTGTTGTATGCTACGGAATTGGTGTCCCAGTTGGCTCTGTGGGATGTCCTAATGGCTGGGACAATCGCTTGAATCTGGGAGGCAGAGGTTGTAGTGAGCTGAGATCGTGCCATTACCCTCCAGTCTGGGCAACAAGAGCAAAACTCCATCTCAAAATACATAAATTAAATAAAAAATAAATAAATAAATAAATTGAGTGTATACAATATAGCACACAAAATCTTAATTGCATAGCTCATTTAATTTCTACACATGTACATACCTATGTAAATAGCACTCTAAAGGGCTCCTTCATTTTCTCACCCAATCAGGACGCTACAAGGTTTAATCTATTTTTTGTCACCATTTTTATAATTATGGGTTTTTAATATAATAGAAACAGTTGGTCACAGTGGCTCACGTCTGTAATCCCAGCACTTTGGGAGGCCAAGGCGGGTGGATCACGAGGTCAGGAGTTCAAGACCAGCATGGCCAAGATGGTGAAACCCCATCTCTATTAAAAATACAAAAATTAGCAGGGTGCAGGGGCAGGCACCTGTAATCCCAACTACTCGGGAGGCTGAGACAGGAGAATCACTTGAACTCGGTGGGTGGAGGTTACAGTGAGCCAAGAACATGCCATTGCACTCCAGCCTGGGCGGCAGAGTGAGACTCCGTTTCCAAATATATATATATATTTTTCTCTCTATATATTTTTTTCTATATATATTTTTTATATACATATATACACACAGAAGTTAATAGGACTAAGTCACTATGTAATTTATGAAGACATATTCTAAGCCTGACTACCATTGAACTAAAGGTTTTAAATGTCACATTGTCAAAAGTGAACACATTTGCGTGAATATAGAACAAGTAATCTACCTACGAGCTTTATATAAAGGAACTATTTCTTTTCAAATTAAATGTTCAGTTTGAATATATTTTAATTCAAGCTATGAGTTAATTTTAGTTATCATCAGGAAACAGAATTGTGGTAGTGCTTAAAAGTGTAAGACTTTGAGTCCTACTATATCTGTATTGAGTCCATGCTTTGATGTTCATCAGCTGATTGTATCTGGGCAAAGTACTTAATCTTCCTATCCTTGTTTCCACATCTGTAAAATGCAGGGAAAGGAATACTGGGAAGATAAAGTGCAAAAATGAATATAATCATCTTTCAGTAGCAATGGGGAATTTGTTCTAGGACCCTTTGAAGATACCAAACTCCACTGCAGCTCAAGTCCTTTATATAAAATGGTGTAGCATTTGCTATGACCTACACATAGCCTCCTACATACTTTAAAACATCTCTAGATTACTTATAATACCAGATACAATTTAAATCCTATAAAAATAGTTGTTACATTGTATTTTTTAGGGAATAATGACAAGGAAAAAAGTCTGTGCATGTTCAATACATATGCAAACATCTGTATAGTATTTTTTTTTCCCTACTATTTTTGATCCGTGGTTGGTGAGCACACTGCCTGTAGTTCCAGGTCTCACAAATGAGTTTCTCTTTTGGGCTCCACAGATGCCTCCAATGGCTGCCATTGCCTCATCAGCCCCCACTGCCTTTGCCACCGGCCACCAATGCTGCAGTGATAAGGATGGACACTTCTTATGAGCAGCATGAAATGGTGTTTTCTGAAATTTCCTCTAACTTAAAGTCACACCGTGTTCCATTTGAAAGTCCTGACGGCATTTCTGCCCTTTGGTGTTACATTGTATCATTTTATGAATTGTTTTTATGATCATAAGGAAAGGTTGCCTCTGTAGTGACTGGGAGTGTCTATGTCCTTATTTCCTACTTCTAAAATTATCAGCTGATGAAGGCAGGGATTCACTTTGTTCACTGGTATTTCCCTGACAGCTCTGTTTATCTCTCTATATTAAAAAACATAAATTCATACTGATACCACCAATTTCAATAGAACACCACAGGGTTTACTCCCACATTCTCTTTTCTCATATGTTTAAATCCCTTCTCCAAAAGTGAGAAACCTGATTCTCATTATCCATAATGTATTTATTCATTTGTTCAGTCATAAAATATATAGTCAGTTTCAGAACTACTAACTCGTGTGTCTACGGTAAAAATAAACACAACTTTATTAATAGGAGTCAAACATTTGTTTCCAGTTTTTATCTTTACCTAGAAGGAATATGGCATTATAATATTTGTTAGGTTGGCTCTTTTTTCCCCCCACTTTCTATTGTGATTATTTATTTGAAATATAGTTTGTTTTTTGTTTCTATCCCATTTTTGGACTTTCCCCCACCTCTTAATTATATTAATTATACTTTATTTGAATGAATATGTAAGACATTAATATAATTCACAAGCTGAACCTATACAAAGAGGGATACCCAGAGAAGTATCACTCCTCCCAACCATTTTTTCTTACACCATTGTCATCCTTCATCCAGCCCACCCCATTCTCAGCCACCCACGGTATACTAGTCTCATTACTTTCTAGTATACTCTATGTTGTATGCACATTTTGCAAAAATGTGAAGCTACATATTTTTTGTATTTATCATTTTTTAATACAAAAGGTAGAATACTATAAAAATGCTTTGCACTTTGCTGTCTTTCATTTAGTAATATATCCTTAAGATAAGTCCAGATCAGCTCATAAATATCATTATTAATTTTAAAAGCTGCACAATAATCAATTGTGTGGATGCGTTATAGTTTGTTTAACCAAATTTTGTGTATGTATAGATTATTTCCAATACAAATAATATTTTAATAAATAATCTTGAACATATATATTTCCAAATTCTTGGAACAACAATATGCAATTGCTAGAAGTGAATTAATGATCATTTCTAAAGGACTGGTAGATTAAAGGATAAATGCATATGCAGCTTTGTTAGATACTGCCAAATTTCCCTCTCTGGTTTCAAATGAGAATACCAATAAAAACCTTTAATTTTTAAATACAATTATCAGTACTGTCTAAATTAAAGCCTAAAATTTTAATTTTAATCTTATACTTAACAAAAAATGCAATGTATAAACTATTAAGTGAAATACGTTGAATTAATGTATTAGCATATTCAATAAATAAATGTGAACTAGCATATTTAGTATAAACATTGATAAAGCATGAATCATTCTGAAGCTACTAATAATTTCTTTTTCTTACATCACTTTCTGCCAGGAGTAATATGATCTAAATCTTCCTGATCTTTGACATCACTGGAAGCATCACGTTGAGCTTCTAAATTTTCTATGCAGAAATTTTTCATTCTTAGAATCTTGAAAGGTGGTGTTCTAGTACAAAACTCTTGTCATGCAAACAAGTGCAAATGACCACACAGTACGCATACCAGAACTGCTGGAGTAGTGATTACTGGAGAAAATTAACAGAGGCGGGGTCAGATGGTTAATCTGTTGTCCATTACCATTTAGGTCAGTGTGAAGAGATACAGTAGGTTCAGACATTAGACTGTTTGAGATTTCTATCCTTGAGCACTGGAGCCTTTTGGTTTCACAATCACACAACATGGATTTCTCCTCTCATGTACTCAGGGGCTGGGATTCAGAAGTGAAATGAACCTTGCTTCAGTTCCATTGTGGTACCTCTGCTTTCTGGTTTGGGGCAGGCTTGGGGGACAGTTACCCCTCCCCTGATGTGGCAGAGGCCTGGGATCTAAGCCAGATGGTTAAAGTCATATGGTGTAACAAGTAACAGTATTAGGCACACCTGTGTTCATGACTGGGGAAATACCAGTCCTTCCTTTGATATGCTCAGGGACTGATGTTCAAGTTTTGAGAAACTGTCTCAATCACTGGGCCATAGCTTGTTGCCATGGAGCTTTGAAAGGGATTAGTCCTATTTCTGGGAGGTCAACCTGCAATGGATGAGTCTTAAGCAAAGTCTTACTTTTCACTTTTAATTTTACATCTTTAAAACAAATTAACAAAACTATGGTTCTGAAAAATTAAGTGACATGCATATTTACAGTTGGAGAAAAGCTTGAACAAGATTCAGTTTTCCTTGTATTTAGAAAAGCATATTTGTTTTTGTGTTATGCATTGCTTCTTCTGTTAATACTAGAAGGCTTTAAGATAAGGATGTTTCTTTTTTATTTTTATTTTTTAAGGCTAATCAACTGGGAAATATACAGAATATAAATACAAATAAAATCAAAATAAAAATACTTTTAATTAGGAGAATTCATTAAACCATTATCTGCCACAAATGATTCACTGAGCATTTACTAGCAACCTAGCTGGTAACTAATTGGGCTTTAAGCAACAGGCCAAAAAGCCATTATATTGTGATGAGAAAATATTATGAAAACAGATCTTACTCTGTCAACGTTACCTATTGAGTGGGGATTGCCTCTAAATTTTGTAGAATATTTTGAATACCATTAATGTCTATGTTGAGAGCCCCTTTCCAAAACGACTGCTTTACATTACATTATTTTCATAAAAATTCATTTTTGAATCTCATTATTTTCATTTAAAAAGTCTCATATTGATTAAGGTATTATTAGTTGACATATTTGTAGCAGTTACATTATCTTTATAGTTTGTTTTAAGTAAACATTAGCTGTACACCCTGGATTATGATTTTCTCTTTTTTTTCTTTCTTTTTTTCTTTCTTTTTCTTTTTTTTTGAGACTGAGTTTTACTCTTGTTGCCAAGGCTGGAGTGCAATGGCGTCGTCTCAGCTCACTGCCACCTCCACCTCCCAGGTTTAAGCGATTCTCCTGCCTCAGCCTACTTCCAAGTAGCTGGGACTACAGGCACCCGTCATGACGCCCAGCTAATTTTTGTATTTATAGTAGAGATGAGGATTCACCATGTTGATCAGGCTGGTCTTGAACTCCTGACCTCAGGTGATCTGCCCTCCTTGGACTCCCAAAGTGCTGGGATTACAGCTGTGAGCCACTGCGCCCAACCTGGATTATGAATTTCTTATGAAAGAAAATGACTATTCCTAAAGCATAATTTAAAACCAACACATGTATTTAGACAGCCCCTTTTATACTAGAATATTTAAAATTATATTACAGACATCAAAACATCCCAGTGAAAATCAAATTAATATATACCTCTAGTATGGTATTTATCATATTGGGCTGTAATTACTTATGTTTTTATTATTTCCTTGCTTATATGCATTTAATGCTATAAAATGGCACTGAGTTATAAATCTATTTTACTGGAATATAGCACAGTCTTGGATGATAATAACATTGTTTATTAATCACTCATTATGTGCCAAGTGGTATTTTAAATAACAGATTATCTAAACAGCTCAAAATATTACTAAAACTAATTAATGAGATGACTAGATATAAAATAGGTATAAAAATTTCTTTTTAAAAAATAATAGCAATAACCCTTTAATCATTAAAGATTTATTTCACAACTTTTACATATTTAGGAATAATTTTTTTTTAAAAAGGAACAAAATGTACATGGGAAAATATTAAAATATTGTCAAATGTTTTCTAAGAACATGAAGTATACTCTGAGTAAATGGAGGAACTTATCACATTCTTAGATAGTATGGGTTAATCTAAGTTCTAGTCAGAATCCCCCTTTCCTCATCATTTTTAAGAAAAAGGTGATGGGGGGCGGAGCAAGATGGCAGAATAGGAATAGCTCCAGTCTCCAACTCCCAGCGTAAGTGAAACAGAAGACCGGTGATTTCTGCATTTTCAACTGAGGTACTGGGTTCATCTCACTAGGGAGTGCTGGACAATCGGTGCTGGTTAGCTGCTGCAGCCCGACCAGCGAGAGCTGAAGGAGGGTGAGGCATTACCTCACCTGGGAAGTGCAAGGGGGAAGGGAATTCCTTTTCCTAGCCAGGGGAACTGAGACACACAACACCTGGAAAATCGGGTAACTCCCACCCCAATACTGCGCTTAAAGCAAACTGGCACACCAGGAGATTATATCCCACACCTGGCCGGGAGGGTCCCACGCCCACGGAGCCTCCCTCATTGCTAGCACAGCAGTCTAGGATCTAACCGCAAGACAGCAGCGAGGCTGGGGGAGGGGCGCCCACCATTGCTGAGGCTTAAGTAGGTAAACAAAGCCGCTGGGAAGCTTGAACTGGGTGGAGCTCACAGCAGCTCAAGGAAACCTGCCTGTCTCTGTAGACTCCACCTCTGGGGACAGGGCACAGCTAAACAACAACAAAAGCAGCAGAAACCTCTGCAGATGCAAACGACTCTGTCTGACAGCTTTGAAGAGAGCAGTGGATCTCACAACATGGAGGTTGAGATCTGAGAAGGGACAGACTGTCTGCTCAAGTGGGCTCCTGACCCCTGTGTAGCCTAACTGGGAGACATCCCCCACTAGGGGCAGTCTGACACCCCACATCTCACAGGGTGGAGTACACCCCTGAGAGGAAGCTTCCAAAGCAAGAATCAGACAGGTACACTCGCTGTACAGAAATATTCTATCTTCTGCAGCCTCTGCTGCTGATACCCAGGCAAACAGGGTCTGGAGTGGACCTCAAGCAATCTCCAACAGACCTACAGCTGAGGGTCCTGACTGTTAGAAGGAAAACTATCAAACAGGAAGGACACCTACACCAAAACCCCATCAGTATGTCACCACCATCAAAACCAGAGGCAGATAAAACCACAAAGATGGGGAAAAAGCAGGGCAGAAAAGCTGGAAATTCAAAAAATAAGAGCGCATCTCCCCCAGCAAAGGAGTGCAGCTCATTGCCAGCAACGGATCAAAGCTGGACGGAGAATGACTTTGATGAGATGAGAGAAGAAGGCTTCAGTCCATCAAACTTCTCAGAGCTAAAGGAGGAATTACATACCCAGCGCAAAGAAACTAAAAAACTTGAAAAAAAAGTGGAAGAATTGATAGCTAGAGTAATTAATGCAGAGAAGGTCATAAACGAAATGAAAGAGATGAAAACCATGACACGAGAAATAAGTGACAAATGCACAAGCTTCAGTAACCAACTCGATCAACTGGAAGAAAGAGTATCAGCAATTGAGGATCAAATGAATGAAATGAAGCGAGAAGAGAAACCAAAAGAAAAAAAGAAGAAAAAGAAATGAACAAAGCCTGCAAGAAGTATGGGATTATGTAAAAAGACGAAATCTACGTCTGATTGGGGTGCGTGAAAGTGAGGGGGGAAATGGAACCAAGTTGGAAAACACTCTTCAGGATATCATTCAGGAGAACTTCCCCAACCTAGTAGGGCAGGCCAACATTCAAATCCAGGAAATACAGAGAACACCACAAAGGTATTCCTTGAGAAGAGTAACTCCAAGACACATAATTGCCAGATTCACCAAAGTTGAAATGAAGGAAAAAATCTTAAGGGCAGCCAGAGAGAAAGGTCGGGTTACCCACAAAGGGAAGCCCATCAGACTAACAGCAGATCTCTCAGCAGAAACTACAAGCCAGAAGAGAGTGGGGGCCAATATTCAACATTCTTAAAGAAAAGAATTTTAAACCCAGAATTTCATATCCAGCCAAACTAAGTTTCATAAGTGAAGAAGAAATAAAATCCTTTACAGATAAGCAAATGCTTAGAGATTTTGTCACCACTAGGCCTGCCTTACAAGAGACCCTGAAGGAAGCACTCAACATGGAAAGGAACAACCGGTACCAGCCATTGCAAAAACATGCCAAAATGTAAAGACCATCGAGGCTAGGAAGAAACTGCCTCAACTAACGAGCAAAATAACCAGTTAATATCATAATGGCAGGATCAAGTTCACACATAACAATCTTAACCTTAAATGTAAATGGACTAAATGCTCCAATTAAAAGACACAGACTGGCAAACTGGATAAAGAGTCAAGACCCATCAGTCTGCTGTATTCAGGAGACCCATCTCACATGCAGAGACATACATAGGCTCAAAATAAAGGGATGGAGGAAGATTTACCAAGCAAATGGAGAACAAAAAAAAGCAGGGGTTGCAATACTAGTCTCTGATAAAACAGACTTTAAACCATCAAAGATCAAAAGAGACAAAGAAGGCCATTACATAATGGTAAAGGGATCAATTCAACAGGAAGAGCTAACTATCCTAAATATATATGCACCCAATACAGGAGCACCCAGATTCATAAAGCAAGTCTTTAGAGACTTACAAAGAGACTTAGACTCCCATACAATAATAATGGGAGACTTCAACACTCCACTGTCGACATTAGACAGATCAATGAGACAGAAAGTAAATAAGGATATCCAGGAATTGAACTCATCTCTGCAGCAAGCAGACCTAATAGACATCTATAGAACTCTCCACCCCAAATCAACAGAATATACATTCTTCTCAGCACCACATCGCACTTATTCCAAAATTGACCACATAATTGGAAGTAAAGCACTCCTCAGCAAATGTACAAAAACAGAAATTATAACAAACTGTCTCTCAGACCACAGTGCAATCAAACTAGAACTCAGGACTAAGAAACTCAATCAAAACCACTCAACGACATGGAAACTGAACAACCTGCTCCTGAATGACTACTGGGTACATCACGAAATGAAGGCAGAAATAAAGATGTTCTTTGAAACCAATGAGAACAAAGATACAACATACCAGAATCTCTGGGACACATTTAAAGCAGTGTGTAGAGGGAAATTTATAGCACTAAATGCCCACAAGAGAAAGCAGGAAAGATCTAAAATTGGCACTCTAACATCACAATTAAAAGAACTAGAGAAGCAAGAGCAAACACATTCGAAAGCTAGCAGAAGGCAAGAAATAACTAAGATCAGAGCAGAACTGAAGGAGATAGAGACACAAAAAACCCTCCAAAAAATCAATGAATCCAGGAGTTGGTTTTTTGAAAAGATCAACAAAATTGACAGACCGCTAGCAAGATTAATAAAGAAGAAAAGAGAGAAGAATCAAATAGATGCAATTAAAAATGATAAAGGGGATATCACCACCTACCCCACAGAAATACAAACTACCATCAGAGAATACCATAAACACCTCTACACAAATAAACTAGAAAATCTAGAAGAAATGGATAATTTCCTGGACACTTACACTCTTCCAAGACTAAACCAGGAAGAAGTTGAATCCCTGAATAGACCAACAGCAGGCTCTGAAATTGAGGCAATAATTAATAGCCTACCAACCAAAAAAAGTCCAGGACCAGATGGATTCACAGTTGAATTCTACCAGAGGTACAAGGAGGAGCTGGTACCATTCCTTCTGAAACTATTCCAATCAATAGAAAAAGAGGGAATCCTCCCTAACTCATTTTATGAGGCCAACATCATCCTGATACCAAAGCCTGGCAGAGACACAACAAAAAAAGAGAATTTTAGACCAATATCCCTGATGAACATCGATGCAAAAATCCTCAATAAAATACTGGCAAACCAGATTCAGCAGCACATCAAAAAGCTTATCCACCATGATCAAGTGGGCTTCATCCCTGGGATGCAAAGCTGGTTCAACATTTGCAAATCAATAAACATAATCCAGCATATAAACAGAACCAAAGACAAGAACCACATGATTATCTCAATAGATGCAGAAAAGGCTTTTGACAAAATTCAACAGCCCTTCATGCTAAAAACGCTCAATAAATTCGGTATTGATGGAACGTACCTCAAAATAATAAGAGCTATTTATGACAGACCCACAGCCAATATCATACTGAATGGGCAAAAACTGGAAAAATTCCCTTTGAAAACTGGCATAAGACAGGGATGCCCTCTCTTACCACTCCTATTCAACATAGTGTTGGAAGTTCTGGCTAGGGCAATCAGGCAAGAGAAACAAATCAAGGGTATTCAGTTAGGAAAAGAAGAAGTCAAATTGTCCCTCTTTGCAGATGACATGATTGTATATTTAGAAAATCCCATTGTCTCAGCCCAAAATCTCCTTAAGCTGATAAGCAACTTCAGCAAAGTCTCATGATACAAAATTAATGTGCAAAAATCACAAGCATTCTTATACGCCAGTAACAGAAAAACAGAGATCCAAATCATGAATGAACTTCCATTCACAATTGCTTCAAAGAGAATAAAATACCTAGGAATCCAACTTACAAGGGATGTAAGGGACCTCTTCAAGGAGAACTACAAACCACTGCTCAGTGAAATAAAAGAGGACACAAACAAATGGAAGAACATACCATGCTCATGGATAGGAAGAATCAATATCGTGAAAATGGCCATACTGCCCAAGGTAATTTATAGATTCAATGCCATCCCCATCAAGCTACCAATGAGTTTCTTCACAGAATTGGAAAAAACTGCTTTAAAGTTCATATGGAACCAAAAAAGAGCCCGCATCTCCAAGACAATCCTAAGTCAAAAGAACAAAGCTGGAGGCATCATGCTACATGACTTCAAACTATACTACAAGGCTACAGTAACCAAAACAGCATGGTACTGGTACCAAAACAGAGATATAGACCAATGGAACAGAACCGAGTCCTCAGAAATAATACCACACATGTACAGCCATCTGATCTTTGACAAACCTGAGAGAAACAAGAAATGGGTAAAAGATTCCCTATTTAATAAATGGTGCTGGGAAAATTGAGTAGCCATAAGTAGAAAGCTGAAACTGGATCCTTTCCTTACTCCTTACACGAAAATTAATTCAAGATGGATTAGAGACTTAAATGTTAGACCTAATACCATAAAAACCCTAGAGGAAAACCTGGGTAGTACCATTCAGGACATAGGCATGGGCAAAGACTTCATGTCTAAAACACCAAAAGCAACGGCAGCAAAAGCCAAAATTGACAAATGGGATCTCATTAAACTAAAGAGCTTCTGCACAGCAAAAGAAACTACCATCAGAGTGAAGAGGCAACCTACAGAATGGGAGAAAATTTTTGCAATCTACTCATCTGACAAAGGGCTAATATCCAGAACCTACAAAGAACTCAAACAAATTTACAAGAAAAAAACAAACAACCCCATCAAAAAGTGGGCAAAGGATATGAACAGACAGTTCTCAAAAGAAGACATTCATACAGCCAACAGACACATGAAAAAATGCTCATCATCACTGGCCATCAGAGACATGCAAATCAAAACCACAATGAGATACCATCTCACACCAGTTAGAATGGTGATCATTAAAAAGTCAGGAAACAACAGGTGCTGGAGAGGATGTGGAGAAATAGGAACACTTTTACACTGTTGGTGGGATTGTAAACTAGTTCAACCAATATGGAAAACAGTATGGTGATTCCTCAAGGATCTAGAACTAGAAGTACCATATGACCCAACCATCCCATTACTGGGTATATACCCAAAGGATTATAAATCATGCTGCTATAAAGACACATGCACACGTATGTTTATTGCGGCACTATTCACAATAGCAAAGACTTGGAATCAACCCAAATGTCCATCAGTGACAGACTGGATTAAGAAAATGTGGCACATATACACCATGGAATACTATGCAGCCATAAAAAAGGATGAGTTTGTGTCCTTTGTAGGGACATGGATGCAGCTGGAAACCATCATTCTCAGCAAACTATCACAAGAACAGAAAACCAAACACCGCATGTTCTCACTCATAGGTGGGAACTGAACAATGAGATCACCTGGACTCGGGAAGGGGAA